>NW_007231967.1:0-21453 GCF_000164805.1 Carlito syrichta
TGTGGTGATGAATAGAATGTGTATTCTGTGGTCTTTGGATGGAGTGTTCTATAGGTATCAATTAAGTCCATTTGGTCCAGAGTCGCATTGAGGTTCCAGATCTCCTTGCTGATTTTTTATCCTGATGATCTGTCTAAGGTTGTGAGTGGTGTATTAAAGTCCCCAGTTATTATGGTGTTAGAGTCAATGTCTTTCTTTAGTTTTCCTAGAAGTTGCTTTATGAATGTTGGCGCACCTATGTTGGGTGCATATATGTTTAGGATAGATATTTCTTGTTGATGGAGTGAACCTTTTATCATTATGTAGTGGCCCTCTGTATCTTTTTTAATTTTTGATAGCTTAAATGGTATTTTGTCTGAAATTAGGATCGCGACTCCTCCTTTCTCTTGTGTTCCATTCGCCTGAAAATTTGTTTCCCATCCTCTTACTTTGAGTCTGTGTATGTCCTTTCTAGTGAGATGGGTCTCTTGAAGGCAGTATATTGTTGCCTGGTGATATTTTATCCATTTTGTCATTCTATGTCTTTTCAGTGGTGCGTTTAGTCCGTTCACATTCAGACTAATTATTGAAATGTGAGAGTTCATCCCTATCATGGAGTTCTTATTGAGTTGTTGTTCTTCCACTTGGTTTTTTCTTTTTTTTTTTTGTCTTTCTTTTGGTTTTGGGGTTGGTTTGTGTATATTTTATTCTTTTCCCTGTACTCTTGTGAAGAACGTTGTTCTTTTTTCCTTTTCTTCTGTGTGTAGTACTTTCTTAAGTGTTTCATGTAGAGATGGTTTTGTGGCTGCATAAGTTCTTAGGGATTGGATATCTGGGAAAAATTTTAATTCTCCCTCACTAATGAAGCTTAGCTTGGCCGGGTAGGTTATTCTTGGTTGAAATTGTTTATCCTTTAGGACTTTGAAGATAGGGCTCCAAGCTCTCCTTAGCCTGCAGGGTTTCTGCAGATAAATCTGCTGCTATTCTGATTGGTCTTCCATGGTGGGTGATCTGGCCTTTTTCTCTTGCTGCCTTTAGGATTTTTTCTTTTGTGCCTACTTTATTTAGGTGAATTATTATGTGTCTAGGAGTTGGTCTTCTCATTTGTTGTCTTGCGGGGGTTCTCTGAATCTCTTGTGTTTGAATTTTTGTATCACTGATTAGATGAGGGAAATTTTCTTGAATGATCTCGTGGAAAGTTTGTTCCAATGTGGTCTCTGTTTCTCTTTCTGCCTCAGGGAGTCCGATTATTCTTAGGTTAGGCCTCTTGAGGTAGTCACTCATCTCTTGAAGGTTTTGTTCTGTCTTTTTTAGCTTATTTTCTGTGCTTTTAAGAGTTTGAGTTATTTCTATATTTTGGTCCTCAAGCTCTGAGATTCTTTCTTCTGCTTGGGTAATTCTGCTTTCCATGCTTATCAATTTGTTATTTATTTCATTCACAGTATTCTTTATTACTGTTATCTCAGATATCAGCTCCTTCCTAGTTTCTTCTTGTGTCTCCTCAATTCTTTTTAATCTCTCCATTATTGTTTTGATATCTACATTTGCATTTTGAGACCCTTCATTCTGGGGACTTTTCATTGTTTGTATTCCAAAGTCAGTTTTCTCAGTGTCTGCTCTCCCAGGCGTCTGGGAGAGACCCATACTCTTCTTTTGGTTTTTCTTCATTTCTGTAGATTTTTCTCCCTCTCCCCCTTTCCCTCCCCCTCTTCAATTCTGTTTTTGAGGGAAGGTGGGGTTGCTTTTATTTCTCTTCTGCAATGACCTGTTCTTCCTTATGAGGGTCTTCTGGCTTTGTTCACTTTTCCCTCTGCTTTACAGT
Source organism: Carlito syrichta (assembly GCF_000164805.1). Classification (NCBI taxonomy): domain Eukaryota; kingdom Metazoa; phylum Chordata; class Mammalia; order Primates; family Tarsiidae; genus Carlito; species Carlito syrichta. The sequence goes on from NW_007231967.1 coordinate 1,802, forward strand.
CTGTCTATTCAGCAGTATGCAGTCTTGGTTTGTTCAGAGAATCTCACCAGTTCACCTATGCCATCGCCATCTTGCCCTGTCTCTGACAGCAGGATTTTTATCAGACTTTAGCCCTTTGGGACTTTCAACAAGAGATTTTGGTGTTTTAATTTTAAAAAAATTTTAATCTTTGAATTTAATTATATACTTGGAACATATTAATAGGCCGGTGTTATATTTAATTTTGTAGTGTCATTATGTGTTGACACATGATTCTTAGAATATTTCAATGTTATTTAATTTCATTGCAGAAACTTTGAGACGTTCTATTGGGCAATACATTGGGACTCAATGAGGGATGAGAAGTAAAACAGAAGTGAACTTTCAGCACTCAATTCAGAATGACCATTAAGGTCATTCAATTGACATACTATTCTGTCCCATTTCAGAGCCTAGAGCAAAGTCCAATTCTCTCAGCACCAAGAAAGTCTCAGAAAAATCCAGAAAAGATTATGGAAGGACAGCTATTTTCTTGAAACAAATATTTTGTTTATTTTGGTAAATGCACATACAGTGTTCTGTGCTATGATGACTTCTAGGGTAATCTTTTGAGGGCATCTAAAGAAATAATTAGATACCCACAATTAGAGCCACATTTTTAAAAGAATAGCACAGGATAATTCTATTCGAAGATAAGGTCTAAAGTACAGGAAATGATGATTATACCTTCACTTGCTCTTTTATCTGGAAGATGGAAAACTTGTTTTGCTTTGAATTTTTAAAGCAGCTTGATCTTAGAAATGTTAAAATTTGGAAGAAAAAATAGATCCATGAAGTTTCCTTTTTTACTGAAGCTTTGTTTGCTGCTTCTATTGCTAGGTATGGAAAGTGGTGATTAGACTTTTCCTTTGAGTGTTTTCCCCATGTACCAAGTAGCAGATAAACTTGGCAGTTCTTTCAGCTTAGAGAAGAGGCTGGAAACTGAGTGTACTCTTTATGGCCTCTGAGCTGCTCATTCTATTGGGATTTTCTCAGTTTTTCCCTCATTTGCTGCTATTTTGCATGCATGGAGGCATATGTGTCAGCTCTTAGTATTTTCCTCCACTTTAGACCCATTTCATTTCATGTAGATGTTCTACCAAATGGAGGCATTTGGGATGGCATCTTGGTTTTGGCTCTTTTTGGCTTATTTTTTTGTTTAGTCAATCCAAAAATTTCTTAGAAGAAAGTGTTAATATACCTCTCTTCTCATAGCCCTGTGTTTTCTGAAAGTCAATGGTGCTCTTTCATGGACTTTTGAAAGTCAAGTGCAATGCTGTTTCTGATGCTCTGGACAATCTCTGAAATGCATTTCCCAAATATCATGTTAATTCCTAAGAAATGTTTTGAGCTCTTTTCCACAAATACATTACCTTAGCATTCAGAATTAAGACCTGCCTGTCATCCAAACAACTTGGAGTATAATCCTGTACATATTTTTTGACAAATTGGAATTTCCTGACTGAAACAGTAGTCAAAGGAAAGTGTCTACACTTAAATGATATTCTAGCATACAAGTGAAGAGGCTTTATTTAGGGTATTTCAGAACACTGAAGAAAATGATTGCTGAAAATGGACTGGATTGTGCCAATGATTCTTGAATACATGAACACATGAGAAAAGTAAGATTAAATTTTTATTTTTGCACCTTCATAACCACAAGTTGGAACCACTTTCCTTTTTTTCAGTTGACACATTGCTTTTTTTTTTTCTTTTTTTTCCTTGACTGCAAGTTGGTGGGTGAGGTTTGGTTACAACCTTCCCTCAGATTTGGACTCATGGACTGTAATACTAGAGTGCCTCCATGAAATAAGCATCCATAGGTAATATAAGATTTGTGATTTGCATTGCTTATTAATGACTTCAGTGTGGAGGGAGTGACTAATGAATAGGGTGGAATGCTTAGTGATTTTGTTCACAAATGTTGAGCTACAAAGTAAGTTGCAAACTCAGAGTCACATGTTGGCAATTTTACAAAGCATCTCTCATATAAACTGATCAGATTATTTTTTTCTTGAAAAAGATAGCAATACATGACTACTATTCACAGCACAGCCATTAAAAACCAACATATTCTTTGGATTTCTATTACATACATCAGGATCAGGTTTTATGTCTTGCCATTATTACATGATTTCTAATGAGTTTTCAGTAATCAAATACAGATTAATCAAGGCAGGTCAATAATCAAAGTGTATTGCATCCAATTAATCTCCTGCTAGGATTTCATGATTATCCTGTAGATAGAATTTGCAGTCTTCAAAATGTCTTCAATATAGAATTTGGCTAAATGTTATATGATTATTTTTTTCTGTGATGCTGGTTTAAAAGTGACTTGAAGTTGTGAAATGGCTTGTGTCAGTGTTATAGCTCTGACATTCTGATCCTAGAGAGTTTGAGCTAGGGCCTGCACATGATGAGATGCCTGTTTTGTTTGTTTGTTTTTCTGTGTTCTAGAAGTGTTAGAACATCTACTTCAAAGGACTTGAGGCAAAGATGGGATTTATTTTTCTTAGTTAACGGAAAAAGTCCACAAGTAGCCTGGCTTTTAGTATAGTTGGATTCTGGGCTCCAACAATATCATTAGTTCTTGATTTTTGTCTCTGTTTGTCCTCACTGCCTTCCCCTGGAATGGTTTTATGTGCATTCCCATCATAACTTATATAACTTCTAGGATCTCTCTGCCTGATGAGAAGATGACAATTGCATTTCTAGGCTCACATGAGTTAAAGAGTCAAGTCCAACAGGAAACAGTGAGCCCTTTTACTTACAGGGCTGAAATCACCCCAGTGCGTTCTCATGAACCAAGTACAAAGGCCATGGGAATGTGATGCACTTATTGGCTTGGGCCCGAGACATGTGTCCCACCCTTGGAGCAGCAGTACAGCCCACCTGGCACAATGGACGAGACAGAAAGAGGAGTCATCTCCAAGTTAAAGCAGAGGGGCTGTTATGATAATGGGCACGACAAAGGGATGTCACTCCAGAAATTCTGGCTATAGCCCTGAGTCTAAACATAAAGAGTATTCTCCATATTTCTGAAAACATTTTTTTGATTGACTATTTTGAAAGTTTTGGAAATGAAAAAGCTGACAGATATGCCACTAGTTCACTGTCTGCGCTCTTCCTTAGGGTCAATGCTTGGACATGCTGTTGCTGAATTTTTTTGGTGGCTCCTCATGTCCTTTCCTTGTCTCTTCTACAGTCGACCTACCAGCTTGACAGTTCTTCTACAGCATCCAGACATGTTCCAGAACTTTCTTTTTTTTTTTTTGAGTTGGAGTCTCACTCTGTTTCCCAGACTGGAGTGCAGTGGCCGCTCCCGGCCACCGCAGCCTCGACCTGCTGGGCTTCGGTGATCCTTCCGCCTCAGCCTTCCAAGTAGTCGGAATTACAGGCATGCGCTACCACGCTCGGCTGATTTTTTGATTTATTGTAGAGATGAGGTCTTGCTGCCCAGGCGGGTCTCGAACCCGCGAGCTCAGGCAATCCACTCACCTCAGCCTCCCAAAGGCGTGGGATTACAGGCTGAGCCAGAACTTTCTTAATCACTGTCATCACAACTCACCTTCTTTGCACTCAATTCGGTGTTTATTGTAATGTAATTGTTCTTAACTACTGGACTTTCAATGCTTTAATTCAAAGAATGACTCTAATACTGATTAATTCTAGGGATGTCCATATGACTCCTTATGCTATGAACTTCTTGAGTACATGGAGTGTGTTTTATTCATCTCTGTGACTGACACTTAGCCCCCAATAGATAATTGGAAAAATGAATGAATGAATATTAAAGATTTAAAACGTAAGGCAGATGGTACCTGTAATCTGTGCTTTTCAGAACTTGCAAACATTTGTGTATTAAAGAATTCCTAACTTGGTTGACTAATCATAGCTCTTAAAATACTGTCACACATATTGGTTAATGCCAGTACTGTAGCCCTTATGTGAAAGCTACTAAAAGTATTGCTTCAAATTGTATCTCCCTATCTGACTATGTTAAACCTTCTTAATTCTTCTGTTCACTTTTTAAAGGTAGTTGGGAACAACATTAGCTGTTTACTACACTTTCAAAAATAATCTGGCACAAAAGAGTATGTGATCTATGAATGACCTTTTCTCTGGAATAGAGAATGGACAAAGGCTTGTGCCAGGTAAAGAGCAGGGGCTGCACAGGTGACATGTGATTAATTTGGATTATTATTCCATGTGGGCATTTAATGATCCCTGCTTGGTAAGGAGAGTAGAGAGCTGTTCAAGTGAAGCATGTCTGGTTCTAAATTATGATTGGATTAATGTGAAATGACCAGATTAATTTAGAACATGTCGGATTGAGAATAATAAACCACATCAAAAGCTGTCTATAATTTATCCAGCAGGTTTAGAGAGGAGACATGCTGCCTGAGTGTGTACACAGGCCATAACTGTTCCTTTATTATGTCTTTCTTGACACACAAATGTTTTTATCTACTTGAATGTGTGTAGGAATATACTATAAAGGCAAATGCTACAGCTTACAGAAGCTTCCTTTGTTACAAGGGTGTGATTAAAATGCTTTGTGTCCCTCTGCGGGCTTTTTAAGCAAATAGGCAAGTAAGCACTCTCAATCAATAGGGTTATTCAGACAGAAATCAAGTGTAAAGTGGTTTTGACCAGGAGTCCCCTGCCTAGGTACAAGGGTGTGAGTTGGCTGAGCCTATTGACAGGGTGAGGGAGGATGAGATACCAAAGAGCTGTGCTTAGAGGCAGGTTCTCCTGGAAATAACAGTTTTGGGTGAGGGGAGTACTGTGGGAATTTGAAAGGGAAGAGAATAGAAGAAGAGAAGAATTCCCAAGGCAGAAACAAAAATATAGCAGACAATTCCACTTACCTCTCAGCTGTGGTCTGACTCTGTTGACATATTCTGGTTTGGTCAACTGTCCTGGACCTTCAGAAGATGAAGAGAATGAGTTAATGTCCAGTCATAAATGCTGTTTTCTAGCTATGGCCATGAAAATGACCTCTGCTCATCCTCTCTGTGTCACCTGCTTTCTCCCTCTGTATTAGTCAGATTACTGTAGGTTGCAAGTGACAGAAACTCAGTGGAAATTAGCTTAAGCAAAAGGGAATTTACTAACTCATGAAGCTTAAAACATCAGGGTTGGAATGACTTCAAACAGCTGGACATAGGTGCCCCATTCTTGGCTCTGTTTTCCTCTATTTTCTTCATTCTTTTCCACATCTGTCCATGCAGTGGGAAAGATTGCCCCAGCAGCTCTGTGAATTTTATGGTTATCAGCCTCAACAGCTATCATTATTTCTCTAATATTCCTACAGGGGCCTTAACTGAATGGTGTGGATTACATGCTTCCTTACTGACAGCACCCTAAGAATACAGGATCACGTGAGGTGTGCTTCTCAAAAGAAAAGGTCTGTGGGTGGGCAGATGGAACCCTTGTCCATTACTTCTTCCTAGGAAAGTGTCAGGACTGCACCATGGCCAGTGTTCTCAATGAAATCAGAAAGTGCATAGTGTGATAATTATAGATGAGGACTAGACCTACAGTCTAGAGGCCTTCAGCTTCGGAGGAGAGGGAAGTTGCTTGGGACAGTTGCGTGCTTGACCAGTTGTTCTCTTTAGCACTCTATTTCTTTTAACCATTTACTTCTATGGCTAAGCTTTAGGGTGGATAGGCTAACCTCTGAAGAATTCTGGTCTCAGAGTTTCCTGACCTAAATCTCTCACTTTAACCAGATGTGACTAGATTTCCCTTTACCCACTGTACACATTACTTGCTCAGACACCTAAAATGGGGTATTTCACAGAAACCTTAGGACTGAAATCTCTGTGCTCAAAATGTGCTCCTCACTCTGTTGATAGGCTCAGCCAACTCACACCCCTGGACCTAGGTAGGGGACTCCTGGTCAAAACCACTTTACATTTGATTTCTGTCTGAATAACCCTATTGATTAAGAGTGCTTAGTTGTCTATTTGCTTACAATCCCCCAGAGGGACTCCATGCACGTTAATCCCATGCTCACGTTAATCCCATGCTCACGTTAATCCCATGCTCGTTACAAAGGAAGCCTCTATATGCTGTGGCATGTGCCTTTATAACATACTCCCATACTGATGTGGGGTTAGGTAATTCTGCTGGCAGTGAAATTTTTAGAAGTAGCTACTTTGTTCTTGACGTTCATTAACTTCCATCTCTAGAATATGATGAGTGCTCTATAGTGAGCACTTAGGATGATGTTGCTCACCAAACGTGGAAGAGGATCTAAGAAGAAAGGAGTTCTGGGTCAACAATTCTTGATGACAGGTATAGGGAGTGTTGGGAGCCAGCCTTGGAGGCCCGCCTGATTGACAAAGTTCAGGTGTGCTGAGGACCCCCGGCCGCAAAACGAGTCTGGGCAGCTGAGGCCCTTCTGTCTTCCATCTTTGCTGTTGATACAGCTGAAGAAATTCTGTGCAGTCGTGGAAGAAGAAGATGGCATGTTTATGCGAAGAATCATAGCTAACCTGGAGATGTCATGGTTCATTTTTCCATTTTCCCACTATGCCACTTGGCCTTTTCTAACATATGCAAGGGTTAAACTCTGAAGCACATCGAGAATGTTTTCTTTCACTTGGTTATAAGTTACTAGATATTACTTAAGTAATAAATGATATAAGTATATTCACTCCTTATTTGATTTAGGATTATGCAGCTTAGTGTTTAGTCATAAGGTTCTTTAGAAGCACAAGTTTATAGTAAGTTTATTATGAGCTCATTATAAGTTCTAACACTTATCTAGGAGTTACGTAGGTGATTTATAACACTGTTTTCACTAACTTAGGATAAAGATTATCTTTAAGGTTTTTACTTAATTCAACAGTTAAAACTCTAAGTTAACATTTATAAAGTGGGTTTTCACTGAACTCATAATATACTAATCAGACACTTTTATGACAACTTAGCTAAAGACAGAAAACAACCTTGGGGGCCTGGGGAACATTACTAAAAGCTTCTTTTGAGTTTTCTTTAGAAACAAGCACTGCAGGATAAGAGAAAAGTAACGAAGACACCTGGACAACAAAGGCGATTACAGAACTCTGAAGGACATAAAGCCCCAGAAGGAAGACTACTGCTAAACTTTCTGGAGACAGTTCAAGGACTGTAATTCGGGACTTTGGACTAAAACTATCATCTTTGGCCTTATGAATAAGACTCATTGTCTGAATGTTTACAGGGTTCTTGGCTTGTTTACTGCTAAGACCATTAGATGGTGGTAAATTGTAGAGCATATGTACGTGAAGGAATTTTCTTTGTCTTGCCCCTTTACGAATGGTATAAAAGCTCTGTGTTAACTAACATTAAATTGTCATCTGTTCAAGAAGCAGGTGTCCGGGTATAATGTTTTCGTCTTTCGCCTATCCGTCTCTCCTTCAGGAGATCTCACGACCCTTGCGGGGTGGGACCCCCACAAGGGAGCTGCTAAAGAGATCAACAGCATACTGTGAAGTTTATTTACATATGCATATATTTTTGGATTCCCAAAAGTATTGTTTAAAAGCTCAAGCTCACTATATTGACACCAAAAGTATACCTTTCCTTGGAGAAACTTGGGGAATTGACTAATAATTTGTTTTCCCCATACTACAAACATTGTATTAGTCTTCATTTTGAGAGAATCTGACTTGATTTATTACAGCCTAGCACTGACATTTCCTACTGTATTTTTGGTCAGCAGTCTCAAGAGTATTTCACATTTACTCTGGTGGCCAAGCTGTGGAATGGAAAGATATTATCTGACTAAGTAGATATGCACCAAATAGCAGGTAAGAAGCCCGACTTTTAGACATAATTTTGATCCTGTTGATTCTCTTGTGGGGAAATCAGAAAGACAATAATCCATTCCTAGTGGGGTGAGTAGAAGAGGTATCTGAAAAATTATCAATATCATTAGCAATTTAGGTTTCCATCTCATACAACAATAAATTAGGACAGACCATTCCATAAAACAACTATGGGCATTAGATAAAAGGAATATTCCTCAAAGAATAGGCATCTGTACATCAGGGAAGATGTTATCTGACCATGACTTGAAGTTTCAACCACTTAATTTTCAAGACATAAATGATGTCAGCTCCTGAGGTTCTGGACTTCATGACACACAGAGTCCATCACACACCTTGGTACTCACTGTCAGCACTGTGCCTTGCATCTTGCCATCATCCACAACTTCATCTCCAAAGTCACTAAAGTTAGCATCGCCCTCTGGCCACAACCTCTCATCATCTCAACCACATGGTTATCCCTTCCCACCATTCTCAACCTCATGAGTGCTGACAGGCTGTCATGCTCTACTTCCTTCCAGTGCATCTGGACTCTCCTTGGCTTAACGCTCCCTTTGAGATTTCTCTTTTCCTCAGTGATCCATCCCTCCACATGTATTTTGGATTACATCACCCCACTCTGTCTCTAGTACCTCATGCTATTAATAATCCTTTCTCTATCTTATTATTTTGACTCCTGCTGAAATGCTTCCATTGGCTTCCAAACATGTTGCCAAGTCTCCCATTAAATCTAACTGTACTCTGACTCTCATATACTGCTCCAATTACTCGGCAGGCATTCACAGTTTGCCACACACATGTGCAAGCGCATGTTTCTGCACGTGTAGACAAGAAGTTTTGCAAACTATCATGTGCCTCCATCATGAAACAGTTCGATTCTTATAGTGCTGAGTTTTAGGAATCAGAGTGGTAACTTACCCATTTCCCCTCTTTCTGGGTGAAAGAAAAACTGTAGTAGGGCAAACACTGAAATACTTCTCAGCCTGTAATGGTCTTCTGGGTCTAGAAAAAAGAATACCGTTTATTCCCTTAGCGTGACCCCCAGATGATTTTACCTGTCAGACTTGGTTCAATTTGCTTTTCTACCCTCCTGGTTCAAGAGGCATTTACCATACTTCCTGTGAGCACTCTCTAGGCTACTCTCATTGTTTCCTAAGCAATTTCCCATCCTAAGTACCTATATTATTTTGTTCAACCATTTTGAAACTTGGTTGACCTGTGATGCTCAAGCAAAGAATTTTCCTATCTCTTAACCATCTGTTAGTCTTCCCCATCTAATCAGCCATTCCCTTTTGCCTCTGAACTTCAGAACTTCCAGAGACACCAGTAAATGCTTTCTCCTTCCAATTCCATACCCTCTACCACTTGGCTGCACCCAGAGAAAAGGAATATGATAGGAAATTTAAAGTGGGCAGAACTTACTTAGCACATGCTACGCAGCAGGCACTGAATTAGACTGTTAATACTTATTTAATTCTTATAATTCTGAAAGGTATAAATTTTTCGCAGTTTAGAAATGAGGAAAGCAATGTACATTTCAATAATATTGTACTTTATTATAAGAATACGCTATCTAATACATATAACATACAATAATGTGTTAACGGACAGTTTATGGTGTTGGTGAGGCTTCCAGGCAACAGTAGGCTATGATTAGTTATGCTGTGAGGGGGTCAATAGGTATATACAAATGTCCATCTGCAAGGGGGATCAGTGCTCCTGAACCCCATGTTGTTTAAGGATCAACTGCATTTGTAAGTCATATAAAGTCATATATTTGATAAGGATTTAATATCCAGAATATATCAAAACTCTTATTCCAACAACAAAATAAATGACCCAATAAAAATGGACAAAGGACTTGAATAGCTCTTTCTTCTAAGATACACAAATTGCCAATAAATAGGTCCCTGTAAAGATGTTTACATCACCAGTCATTAGGGAAATGCAGACCAAAACCACAATGAGATACCACTTCTCACATAATAAGAGGGCTATTACTAGGGGAAAAAAAACCAGCAACAAAAAAATAAGTGTTGGTGAGGATGTGGAGAAATTGGAACCTGTGCATTGCTGGTGGGAATGTATAATTGTATAGCTGCTGTAGAAAATTTAGGCAGTTCACCCAAAAGTTAAAATATTAACTATATAATCCAGCAATCCCACTCCTAGATAAATTCCAAAGGAACTGAAAGTAGGGACCCATATGAACACTTTTATACTCATGTTCATAGCAGCATTATTTATAATGGCCAGAGGTAGAAACTTCAACAGACGAATGCTTAAACAAAATGTGACATATCCATCCATGGAATATTATTCAGCCACTTCATCAGAATGAAATTCTGATACATCCTGAAATATAGATGAAACTCAAAAACATTATGCTTAAGTGAAATAAGCCAGATGCAAAAGGAAACATTGTATATGATTCTACTTAGGCGAGACCTCATCTCTACAATAAATCAAAAAATTAGCCGGGCATGGTAGCGCGTGCCTGTCATTCCAGCTACTTGGAAGGCTGAGGCGGAAGGATCTATTCTACTTCCTTCCTTATAGATACTAATAATTAAATTTTATACTTTAAGTTTTGGGATTATTATTCATTTTGTCAGAAGTGTATCATAATCCTAGTCTCTTGATATTCTGAGAAGCTATATGGATGAGCTAAAAATTAATCTCATTTTTAAACAACTGTCATTTAAGACTAGACAAATGCTTTTGGTGTGACTTATACACAGGCATTAGTTACTTTTAAGAGAATGAGAAAAATGCTCTATTAATAAACCAAACAAATCACAGCTTCATCACATTACAGAGTATAACCAAACATACTAAACAATCTTATAAGAAAAGCACAAAAGCCTAAAGCATGGCGAATTCATGTTCTTTTAGAATGAAAAGAGGCTGACAGCATGGACAATTACCTTCTGTGGGGCACTAGGAAGGGGTGCCACAGGCTGCCTGACTCAAGAGCTCAACACCACCCAAATACTCATGCATAGAGAGCAAGGAGAGTCATCTTAGAGGCACAGTTTTCCTTGGAGACCAGGGGTGGGCTACATAACCTGCCATGAATTCATAGATTAAAAAGCAATGTGCCTGCCCCATAATGGAGTTTTTACGTATATCTCACTCTAAAAATATACCAACATTCAATTCTAATCCTTAGATAACTTGCTTGAATAATTTAACTTATGTTACATCATTCTAAAATGTTTGTGCTTTTTATAATTTGGAGCAAAAATGTATATCATAACAAGTCTATGTGGGTTGGCCAAACATTATAATATTTAAATACATTTAATATTTTAATTTGGAATAATATTTCATTACTGAGCTCCAAAATTCCTGAAGGATTGACGTGTAAGCTCTTATTGCAACATTTATTTACCTTCTTAATGCTGATGCACCTTTATTTATGAATACTGCCAAATGAAGAAGTGGCAAGGATATTTTACAAAAACTAGCTCTACAGAACCTGGATAAGAATTAATATTTAAACCACATTAATAAACCATGAGTTAGAAAAGAATTTACAGAAGCTTAATAACTATAATAGCCTCTAAAAGAATGTGTCTTATGATATTGTGAACTCTAGTGTAATGTACTTAGACTCCAAGGATGAATCTAAACACTAAATGACTGATAAATGTATAACCAGGAAAAGGGGTGCTCCTCCTGGTGTGAGACAGGTGGACAGCAGGTTTTTGTGTTCTTGTTTGAAATGAATTCACAGACAGAGAAGCAGGATAAACAAGCAGCTTTATTAAGCAAAGAATAGTATACTCTCAAAAGAAAAGAGTGGGCAGAAATGGCCTACAGCAAGCTGCTGCTTCTGTGCCGAACTATTGTTGGGCCCTTTTACTCTTATGGGTTTTGAGGAGTGGGTTTTGGCATGGGTTTTTCCTAGAAATGGGTGGTCTTAGGGCTGGGTCTCTGTTACTCCTTCCTCATATCAGGCAGAGGTGTTTCAGACTTTATAGGGTCATACCAGGACTGTCATGGCATCAGGTGTATGATGGGAGTGGGCGGCTCCCCTAGGATAATTTTATGTTAATAGTACTATAATGAAGGTGAAAATTTATTATAGGTATCTTAGATCAGGCTTGCCTATTGATATGCATGTTCCAGGGTGTCCCAAGATATTTCCTGCCTTGGTGGTCAGCTCTCAACTGCGAGTATCCTGGGTAGATGGACTACAGTGCTGTATATATCTAATAAGAGTCTAGTTATTAGGTAAATGTGGTTTTCCTACAGCCATGCCACTTGCGTGGTTCTGTATCAGCTGCTGCAGACATCAATGAGCTTCAGAAAACTACAACCCTGAAGATTTTTCTAGTCTAACCTACCTATTTGATCAAATGGATCACTTTCAACATAAATTCTTTAGCAATTCTGAGCTATAAATACTTTATATTACTTGTGAAATATGTCACACAAGTGGAATCCTAGTTCATATAATAGGTTCTAAAGTCAGCATGTATGCTGTCACTGTACCATATTATAAAACTTCAATTTATTTATGAACATTTTTGGATCTCAGAACTCCACTGATAATGATTAGGCTTCTAGGATAGTCTACAAAAGTTAGTTCAATCTATACTCCACTACAGAACCAATAGATTTCATGGCCACTCTGGATCCCAAGTGTTATAAATCAGCTTAAGGAGGTGTGAAAAAAATATACAGGCAAAGCCAAAGTATTGAGCAGCATTTAGGGAAATATGTGTGTGTGTTATGGTGGGATGAGTAGATGTAAAGACAATGTAAAGGAGTGGGTTTTGGCATGGGTTTTTCTATATATAGAACATGAGTACATGTTCTATATATAGAAATAATTACACTGTTTCCACTGATATGAAAAGGTCTCCAAAGTATAGATGTTAAGGGAGGAGGGCAAAAAATCAGAACAGTGGTATGTTAAGTTTTGTCAAACACGCACACAAAGAGAACAATATGTGTGTTTATTTGTAAATGCATAAAGAGAACAATGTGTGTGTTTATTTGTAAATGCATAAAAGAACTGAGGAAGCACTGAATACAATGGGACTCCAGTGGGGGGAGGTATTATAGAATATGTTAATATACATTTCAGTTTTGAACAAAGTAAACTTTTATCTGGTAAAATTGTTTAAAAGAAAGACTAGGAGGAATAGAATTGTATACAGCCAAGTACAACCATATGATAGAAACTGAACAAATGGGTCACTTTATCCAATATAGACTATAAAGAATAATACTCATATTGAAGATGAGCTAAAAAGATAAATATATATAGCTGTGGTGACAACCGAGACAGGTATTATAAATTTCAGAAATATTCTTGCCTAAAAGAGTCAACGTTTTCCTTATTAGAAAGAAGGAAGTCTTAGTTATCAGTAAAATTTTTTTACTCGTTGCATCCCACTAGGTCAGAGCTACTTGACATACAGTAGACTCCGCAGTGTCAAGCTCAGACAACTGTTACATCACTTACTTTTGATCCAAAGGGAACAGATGAGTTTTTCTGAAGAGGCTTTTGTGATTGTTTAGTTGACTCCACAAGATAGACTGTGAAGCATGTTTCATCAACATAAAAAAAAAGACAACTGTATTGCTAATGTTGACAATGGAATGCTGTTGTTTAAAAAGCTGTACTTAATATTGAACAAGAGGAGTGAGAATGGGCAGCCTTGTCTTATTCCAGTTTTCAGGGGAAATGTTTCCATTTAGCAATACGTTAGCTGCCAGTTTGTCATAAATGGCACTTACTATTTTGGAGGTATGTTCCTTCTCTACCTAAGTGTTTGAGGGTTTTTATCAAGTAGGGCTGCTGGATTTTATCAAAGTTTTTTCTGCATCTAATGAGATAATCATGTGGTTCTTATTTTTACATCTGTTGATGTATTTAATTACATTTATGGTCTTGAGAATGTTGAAGCAGCCCTGCATCCTGGGCATGAAGCCTACTTGGTCATGGTGGATGATTTTTGAGATGGGTTTTTGGATCCGATTTGCTAGAATTTTGTTGAGGTTTTTTGCATCTTTGTTCATAAGGGATATTGGCCTGTAGTTCTCTTTCTTTGTTGCATCTTTACCCGGTTTGGGTATCAGTGTAATGTTAGCTTCATAAAATGATTTGGGGAGAATTCCATCTTTCTCGATTGCCTGGAATACTTTCAATAGGATTGGTATCCCCTCTTCCTTGTACATTTATTGTAGAATTCTGCTGGAAAGGCTTCCAGTCCAGGGCTTTTTTTTAAAGGTAGTTTTCTTATGACTGAGTCAATTTCCTGGGTTGTTATTGGTCTATTTAGTGTCTCAATGTCTTCTTGTTTCAACTTGAGTAGGTTGTGTTATGTCAGAAAGTCTTCCATTTCATCTAGGTTATCAAGTTTGTTTCCATATAGATGTACATACTCTATAATCTCTGATAACCCTTTGTATTTCTTCAGGGTCAGTAGTGATTTGATCTTTTGTATTGCTGATTATGTTTATTTGGGCTTTTTCTCTCTTTTTCTTGATCATTCTGGCTAGGGACCCATCAACCTTGTTAATTCTTTCAAAGAACCAGCTTTTTGTTTTGTTGATGTTTTCAATGATATTTTTGTCCCGTATTTGGGCTCATATTTTTGTGATTTGGATTCTTCTGCTAAAGTTGGGGTTTTTGTGGTCTTCTCTTTCCAGCTCTCTTAGGTGATTTTTTAGGTTCTCCACTTGTGATCTTTCCATTTTTTAAAATGTATGCTTGTAGAGCTATAAACTCCCCTCTTAAAACTGATTTCATGGCATCCCAGAGATTTTGGTAAGACGTTTTGTCATTTTCTATTTTTAACATATTTTTTATTATAAAATTCTGGGGTACAGTTAAGGGTTAGGTATACAAGTGTGCATCGTTCAGGCACCCTTGTTAATAAGGGGTGTCTCCCCATCCCCAGACAGATATTGACTACTGTTAGTCCCACCTCCATTCTCCTCCCCACCCCCCCATAGTTTCCCACCACTGTCAGTCCTTTTCTTACAGTATTATGATAGATATTCAAGGTTCACTATATGAGTAAGAACATGTGAAACTCTGATCTTTGTTTCTGTGAGAGATTGCTCAGTATTATAGACTCTAGTTCCATCCAGATTGTTGCGAAATTCATGATTTTGTTCTTTTTCATGGCTGCATAGTATTCCATCGTGTATATGTAGCACATTTTTAAAATCCAGTTCTCTTTTCATGGACAGCATGGTTGGCTCCAGATTCTTGCTATTGTGAATAATGCTGTGATAAACATTCGTGTGCAGGTATCTTTTTTATAGAGTGATTTGAGTTATTCAGGGTATATTCCCAGTAGGGGAATTGCAGGGTCATATGGGAGGTCGATATTTAGAGCTTTTAGGAATCGCCACACTGCTTTCCACAGAGGTTGCACTAGTTTACACTCCCACCAACAGTGTAGTAATGTTCCCTTTTCTCCACATCCTCTCCAGCATTTGTTATTTTTTGAGTTATTGATAATTGCCATTCTGACTGGAGTTAGGTGGTATCTCAGTGTAGTTTTAATTTGCATCTCCTTGATGATTAGTGAGGTTGAAGATTTCTTCATGTGCCTGTTGGCTGCTCGGATGTCTTCCTTTCAGAAGTGTCTGTTCATATCTTTTGCCCATTTTATAATGGGGTTGTTTGTTTTTTTCTTTTCAGCACGTTTGAGTTCCTTGTAGATCCAAGATGTTAGGCCTTTGTCAGACCTGGAGTTGGCAAATACATTTTCCCAGTCTGTGGGCTGTCTCCCTGCTCTCTTGATAGTTTCTTTGGCTTTGCAGAAGCTTGTCAGTTTAATGAGGTCCCACTTGTCTATCTTATCTCTTATGGCCGATGCATTTCAGGTATTGCTCAGGAATTGGATGCCAGTACCAATTTCCATAAGGGTGTGTCCTGCATTTTCTAAGGTTCTTATAGTTTGAGGTTTTACATTTAGGTCTCTGATCCATTTAGAGTTAATTTGTGTATGTGGATCCATTTAGAGTTAATTTGTGTATGTGGATAGATAGGGGCCTTATTTGAGTCTTCTGTATGTGGTCAGCCAGTTTCCCCAGCACCATTTACTGAATAGGTTCTCCTCTCCCCAGTGGTGGGTGGTGGAGGCTTTGTCAAAGATGGGTTGTTTGAGAAATTGAGGTTTTGCATCTGGAATCTCAATTCTATTCCATTGGTCTATATGCCTGTTCCTGTACCAATACCAAGCTGTTTTGATTATTGTAGCTTTATAGTAAAGTTTGAAGTCTGGTAATGTGATACTTCCTGCTTTTTTTTTTTTTTTTGGTGAGGATTGTTCTGGCTATTCTTGGTTGTCTGTGTTTCCATATGAATTCCTGTATTGTTTTTTCTAGGTCTGAGGAGAATGTTGCTGATAATTTGATGGGTATTGCATTAAATCTGTAGATTGCCTTAGGTAGGATGGACATGTTCACAATGTTGATTCTTCCAATCCATGAGCATGGGATATTTTTTCACTTGTTTGTGTCATCTTTGATTTCTTTGAGCAGCGTTTTGTAGTTTTCATTGTAAAGGTCTTTCACATATCTGGTTAGGAAGATGCCAAGGTATTTCATTTTTTTGTGGCTATTGTGAATGGGATTGTGCTTTTTATTTGAGTTTCTGTTTGTTTATTATTGGTGTAAAGAAATGCGATTGTCTTTTGCACATTTATTTTATATCCTGAGACTTTGCCAAAGTCCTTTATCAGTGTAAGGAGGTTTTTGACAGATTCTCTTGGGTTTTCAAGGTACACAATCATGTCATATGCAAAGAGAGATAACTTGACTTCCTCTTTTCCAATTTAGATACCCCACATTGCCTTCTCTTCTCTGATTGCTCTAGCCAGGACTTCCAATAAAATATTGAACAGGAGGAATGAGATGGGCATCCTTGTCTTGTTCCAGTTTTCAGGGGAAATGGTTCCAATTTTTGTAGGTTTAGGAGTATGCTGGCTGTGGGTTTCTTGTAGATAGCTTTTACTATTTTGAGTTATGTTCCACGTGTGCCTAGATGTTCGAGGGTTTTTAATCAAGAAGGGGTACTGGATTTTATCAAAAGCTTTTTCTGCATCTAATGATATAATCATGTGGTTTTTTTTTATAATCAATATTTTTTATTATGATGTTGTGGGGTACAGTTAAGGGTTAGGAATACAAATACATTTCATTCAGGTACCCTATTGATAAGAGGCACTTCCCCATCCCCAGACAGATATTTGCTACCATTAATCCTATCTCCTTCCCCCCCAGAGTTTCCCACTACTGTCAGTCATTTTCTTTTTTCTTTTTTTTTTAATTATGAAGTTGTGGGGTACAGTTAAGGGTTAGGTATACAATTGCATTTCATTCAGGCACCCTGTTGATACGGGGTGTTTCCCCATTCCCAGACAGATATTTGCTACTGTTAATCCCATCTCCCTCCCCCCACCATAGTTTCCCAGTACGGTCAGTCATTTTCGTATAGTATTGCATTGGATTTTAAGGTCCATTATATGAGTGAGAACATGTGATACTCGGATCTTTGTTTCTGTGAGAGGTCACTCAGTATTATAGACTCTAGTTCCATCCAGGTTGCTGCGAAATTCATGATTTTGTTCTTTTTTATGGCTGCGTAGTATTCCATTGTGTATATGTACCACATTTTTTAATCCAGTCCTCTTTTGATGGGCAGCATGGCTGTTTCCAGGTTCTTGCTATTGTGAACAATGCTGCAATAAACATGCATGTGCAGGTATCTTTTTTATAGAGTGATTTGTGTTCTTCAGGATATATTCCCAGCAGGGGGATTGCGGGGTCATATGGGAGGTTGGTATTTAGAGCTTTTAGGAATCGCCACACTGCTTTCCACAGAGGTTGTACTAGTTTGCACTCCCACCAACAGTGTAGAAGTGTTCCCTTTTCACCACACCCTCTCCAGCAGCTGTTATTTTTTGACTTGTTGATAATTGCCATTCTGACTTGGGTTACGTGGTATCTCAGTGTGGTTTTGATTTGCATCTCCCTGATGATTAGTGAGGTTGAACATTTCTTCATGTGTTTGTTAGCTGCTCAGATGTCTTCCTTTGAGAAGTGTCTGTTCATATCTTTTGCCCATTTTATAATGGGGTTGTTTGTTTTTTTCTTTTCAGCATGTTTGAGTTCCTTGTAGATCCAGGATGTTAAGCCTTTGTCGGACCTGGAGTTGGCAAAGACTTTTTCCCAGTCTGTAGGCTGTCTCCCTGCTCTCTTGATGGTTTCTTTGGCTTTGCAGAAACTTGTCAGTTTAATAAGGTCCCATTTGTCTATTTTCTCTCTTATGAGCTGTGGGTTTTGGGTTTTGTTCAGGAATTGGATGCCAGTTCTGATTTTCATGAGGGTATTTCCTTCATTTTCTAAGGTTCTTATGGTTTGAGGTTTTACATTTAGGTCTCTGATCCATTTGGAATTAACCTTTGTGCATGGGGATAGATAGAGGTCCTGTTTCAATCTTCTGCATGTGGTCAGCCAGTTTTCCCAGCACCATTTACTGAATAGGTTATCCTCTCCCCAGTGGTAGGTGGTGGAGGCTTTGTCAAAGATGAGTTGGTTGAGAAATTGAGGTTTTGCTTCTGGAATCTCAATTCTATTCCATTGATCTATATGCCTGTTCCTATACCAATACCAAGCTGTTTTGATGATTAGCTTTATAGTAAAGTTTGAAGTCTGGTATTGTGATACCACCTGCTTTGTTTTTTTTGCTGAGGATTGTTCTGGCTATTCTTGGACGTTTGTGTTTCCATATGAATTCCTGCATTTTTTTTTCTAGGTCTGAGAAGAATGTTGCTGGTAATTTGATGGGTATTGCATTGAATTTGTAGATTGCCTTAGGTAAGATGGACATCTTCACAATGTTGATTCTTCTGATCCAATCGCATGGGATATTTTTCCACTTGTTTGTGTCAACTTTGATTTCTTTGAGCAGTGTTTTGTAGTTTTCCTTGTAAAGGTCTTTCACGTCTCAGGTTAGGAAGATGCCAAGGTATTTCATTTTTTGTGTGGCTATTGTGAATGGAATTGTGTTTTTTATTTGGGTTTCTGTTTGTTTATTATTGGTGGAGAGAAATGCGATTGTCTTTTGTACATTTATTTTGTATCCTGAGACTTTGTCAAAGGCCTTTATCAGTGTAAGGAGGTTTTTGACAGATACTCTTGGGTTTTCAAGGTATACAGTCATGTCATCTGCAAAGAGTGATAACTTGACTTCCTCTTTTCCTATTTGGATACCCCTGATTACCTTCTCTTCTCTGATTGCTCGAGCCAGGACTTCCAATACTATGTTAAACAGGAGGGGTGAGAGTGGGCATCCTTGTCTTGTTCCAGTTTTCAGGGGAAATGGTTCTAATTTTTGTCCATTTAGGAGTATGCTCGCTGTGGGTTTCTCATAGATGGCTTTTACTATTTTGAGGTATGTTCCCCATATGCCTAGATGTTCAAGGGTTTTTATCAAGAAGGGGTGCTGGATTTTGTCAAAAGCTTTTCCTGCATCTAATGATATAATCATGTGGTTTTTGTTTTGATATCTGTTGATGTATTTAATAACATTTATGGTTTTACGAACGGAGAACCAGCATTGCATCCCAGGAATGAAGCCTACTTGGTCATGATGGATGATTTTTGAGATGTAGCATCTATGTTCATCAAAGATATTGGCCTGTAGTTCTCTTTCCTTGCTGTATCTTTACCTGGCTTGGCTATCAATGTGTTGTTGGCTTCATAAAACGATTTGGGGAGTGTTCCATCTTTTTCAATTGCCTGGAATACCTTCAGTAGGATTGGTATCAGCTCCTC
>NW_007231968.1:0-9257 GCF_000164805.1 Carlito syrichta
GTTCCATCTTTTTCAATCGCCTGGAATACCTTCAGTAGGATTGGTATCAGCTCCTCCTTAAATGTCTTGTAGAATTCTGCTGGAAAGCCATCTGGACCAGGGCTTTTTTTTGTAGGAAGTTTTCTTATTACGTGGTCGATTTCCTTGATTGTTATTGGTTTATTTAGGGTCTCAATTTCTTCTTGTTCCAACCTAGGTAGGTTGTGTGATGTCAGAAAGTCTTCCGTTTCCTTCTGGTTTTCAAGTTTGTTTCCATACAAGTGTACGTAGTAGTCTCTAATGATCTTTTGTATTTCTTCAGGGTCAGATGTGACTTCATCTTTTGTGTTTCTGATTATGCTTATTTGGTTTTTTTCTCGTTTTTTCTTGGTCAGTCTAGCTAGGGGACCATCAATCTTGTTTACCCTTTCGAAGAACCAGCTTTTTGTTTCATTGATTTTTTTGTATTATCTTTTTGTCTTCTATGTCCTGGATTTGGGCTTTTATTTTGGTGATCTGGATTCTTCTGCTGAAATTAGGGTTTTTGTGGTCTTGCTTTTCCAGCTTCTTTAGGTGGCTTGTTAGGTTGTCAATTTCTGTTCCTTCCATTTTCCTCATGTGTTTTTGTAGGGATATAAATTCCCCTCTTATTACAGCTTTTAAGGCATCCCAGAGATTTTGGTAAGATGTTTCTTTATTTTCATTTGTTTCCAGGTATCTTTTGATCTCTATTTTGATGTCATCATTGACCCAGGAGTTATTTAGCATCATGCTGTTTAGTGTCCATGTCTTTGTGGGTTTTGGGGGGACTTTGTTGGTGTCAATGTTTATTTTTATTCCACTGTGGTCCAAGAAGGTTTATGGTAGAATTTCAGTCCCTTTAAATTTGCTTATACTTGATTTGTGTCCAATTATGTGGTTGATCCTAGAATATGTTCCATGCGGTGATGAGTAGAATGTGTATTTTGTGGTCTTTGGATGGAGTGTTCTGTAGGTATCAATTAAGTCCATTTGGTCCAGAGTCTCATTGAGGTTCCGGATTTCCTTGTTGACTTTTTGTCCTGATGATCTGTCTAGGGTTGTGAGTGGTGTATTAAAGTCCCCAGTTATTATGGTGTTAGAGTCAATGTCTTTCTTTAGTTTTCCTAGAAGTTGCTTTATGAATGTTGGTGCACCTATGTTGTGTGCATTATGTTTAGAATAGATATTTCTTGTTGATGGAGTGAACCTTTTATCATTATGTAGTGGTCTTCTGTATCTTTTTAAATTTTTGATAGCTTAAATGGTATTTTGTCTGAAATTAGGATCGCGACTCCTCCTTTCTTTTGGGTTTCATTCGCCTGAAAATTTGTGTCCCATCCTCTTACTTTGAGTCTGTGTATGTCCTTTCTAGTGAGATGGGTCTCTTGAAGGCAGTATATTGTTGCCTGGTGATATTTTATCCATTTTGTCATTCTATGTCTTTTCAGTGGTGCGTTTAGTCCATTCACATTCAGACTATTTATTGAAATGTGAGAGTTCGTTCCTATCATGTAGTTCTTATTGAGTTGTTGTTCTTCCACTTGGTTTTTTCTTTTTTCTTTTTTGGTCTTTCTTTTGGTTTTGGGGTTGGTTTGTGTATATTTCATTCTTTTCCCTGTACTCTTGTGAAGAACGTTGTTCTTTTTTCCTTTTCTTCTGTGTTTAGTACTTTCTTAAGTGTTTCATGTAGAGATGGTTTGGTGGCTGCATAAGTTCTTAGGGATTGGATATCTGGGAAAGATTTTAATTCTCCCTCACTGATGAATCTTAGCTTGGCCAGGTAGGTTATTCTTGGTTGAAATTGTTTATCTTTTAGGACTTTGAAGATAGGGCTCCAAGCTCTCCTAGCCTGCAGGGTTTCTGCAGATAAATCTGCTGGTATTCTGATTGGTCTTCCATGGTAGGTGATCTGGCCTTTTTCTCTTGCTGCCTTTAGGATTTTTTCTTTTGTGCCTACTTTATTTAGGCGAATTATTATGTGTCTAGGAGTTGGTCTTCTCATTTGTTGTCTTGCGGGGGTTCTCTGAATCTCTTGTGTTTGAATTTTTGTATCACTGATTAGATAAGGGAAATTTTCTTGAATGATCTCGTGGAAAGTTTGTTCCAATGTGCTCTCTGTTTCTCTTTCTGCCTCAGGGAGTCCGATTATTCTTAGGTTAGGCCTCTTGAGGTAGTCACTCATCTCTTGAAGGTTTTGTTCTGTCTTTTTTAGCTTATTTTCTGTGTTTTTAAGAGTTTGGGTTATTTCTATATTTTGGTCCTCAAGCTCTGAGATTCTTTCTTCTGCTTGGGTAATTCTGCTTTCCATGCTTATCAATTTGTTATTTATTTCATTCACAGTATTCTTTATTACTGTTATCTCAGATATCAGCTCCTTCCTAGTTTCTTCTTGTGTGTCCTCAATTCTTTTTAATCTCTCCATTATTGTTTTGATATCTACATTTGCATTTTGAGACCCTTCATTCTGGGGACTTTTCATTGTTTGTATTCCAAAGTCAATTTTCTCAGTGTCTGCTCTCCCAGGCGTCTGGGAGAGACCCATACTCTTCTTTTGGTTTTTCTTCATTTCTGTAGATTTTTCTCCCTCTCCCCCTTTCCCTCCCCTTCTTCAATTCTGTTTTTGAGGGAAGGTGGGGTTGCTTTTATTTCTCTTCTGCAATGACCTGTTCTTCCTTATGAGGGTCTTCTGGCTTTGTTCATTTTTCCCTCTGCTTTACAGTCTGTCTATTCAGCAGTATGCAATCTTGGTCCATTCAGAGAATCTCACCAGTTCACCTATGACATCGCCATCTTGCCTCCGAACCTCGGGATAGAATATTTAACAGCAAGTATGGTTTGGACAGCAACCAATCAGAATGGACATCAGCTGAGTCTGGGGCTGAAACCTGTAGCACACCACTGGGTCTAGTGTTGAACCTCCAGTTGCTGGATCCTTGGTGCAAGGAGGTATCTATAAAAACCGGTATAGAAAGTTCTTACAGAGTTCCATCTTTTCAATCCCTGGAATACCTTCAGTAGGATTAGTATCAGCTCCTCCTTAAATGTCTTGTAGAATTCTGCTGGAAAGCCATCTGGACCAGGGCTTTTTTTTGTAGGAAGTTTTCTTATTACGTGGTCGATTTAGGGTCTCAATTTCTTCTTCTTCCAACCTAGGTAGGTTATGTGATGTCAGAAAGTCTTCCATTTCCTTCTGGTTTTCAAGTTTGTTTCCATACAAGTGTACGTAGTAGTCTCTAATGATCTTTTGTATTTCTTCAGGGTCAGATGTGACTTCATCTTTTGTGTTTCTGATTATGCTTATTTGGTTTTTTTCTTGTTTTTTCTTGGTCAGTCTAGCTAGGGGACCATCAATCTTGTTTACCCTTTCGAAGAACCAGCTTTTTGTTTCATTGATTTTTTGTATTATCTTTTTGTCTTCTATGTCCTGGATTTTGGCTCTTATTTTGGTGATCTGGATTCTTCTGCTGAAATTAGGGTTTTTGTGGTCTTGCTTTTCCAGCTTCTTTAGGTGGCTTGTTAGGTTGTCAATTTCTGTTCCTTCCATTTTCCTCATGTGTGTTTGTAGGGATATAAATTCCCCTCCTATTACAGCTTTTAAGGCATCCCAGAGATTTTGGTAAGATGTTTCTTCATTTTCATTTGTTTCCAGGTATCTTTTGATCTCTGTTTTGATGTCATCATTGACCCAGGAGTTATTTAGCATCATGCTGTTTAGTGTCCATGTCTTTGTGGGTTTTGGGGGGACTTTGTTGGTGTCAATGTTTATTTTTATTCCACTGTGGTCCGAGAAGGTGCATGGTAGAATTTCAGTCCTTTTAAATTTGCTTATGCTTGATTTATGACCAATTATGTGGTTGATCTTAGAATATGTTCCATAATCATGTGGTTTTTGTTTTGACATCTGTTGATGTGTTTTATTACATTTATGGTTTTATGAATGTTGAACTAGCCTTACAGCTCAGGCATGAAGCCTGCTTGGTCATGATGGTTGATTTTTGAGATGTATTGTTGAATCTGGTTTGCTAGGATCTTGTTGAGAATTTTAGCATCTATGTTCATCAAAGATATTGGCCTGTAGTTCTTTTTCTTTGTTGGGTATTTAGCTGGCTTGGGTATCAATGTGATGTTAGATTTGTAAAATGATTTGGGTAAAGTTCCATCTTTCTCAATCGCCTGGAATACCTTCAGTAGGATTGGTATCAGCTCCTCCTTAAATGTCTTATAGAATTCTGCTGGAAAGTCATCTGGTCCAGGACTTTTTTGTGTAGGTAGTTTTGTTATTACGTAGTCAATTTCCTTGATTGTGTTGGTCTATTTAGGGTCTCAATTTCTTCTTGTATCAACCTAGGCAGTTGTGTGATGTCAGAAATTCCTCCATTTCCTTAAGGTTTTCAAGTTTGTTTCCATACAAGTGTACATAGTAGTCTCTAATGATCTTTTGTGTTTTTTCAGGGTCAGATGTGGCTTCATCTTTTGTTTTTCTGATTGTGTTTATTTGGGTTTTTTCTCTCTTTTCTTGGTCAGTCTCACTAGGGGACCATTGATCTTTATCCTTTTGAAGAACCAGCTTTTTTTTCATTGAGTTTTTGTATTTTTTTTTGTCTTCTATATCCTGGATTTGGGCTTTTATTTTGGTGACTTGGATTCTTCTGCGGGAATTTTTGTGGTCTTGCTTTTCCAGCTTCCTTAGGCAGCTTGTTAGACTATTAATTTGTGATCTTTCCATTTTCTTCATATGCATTTGTAGAAATATGAATTCCCCTCTTACTACAGCTTTCATGGCATCCTAGAGATTTTGGTAAGATGTTTCTTCATTTTCATTTGTTTCCATATATCTTTTAATCTCTGTTTTGATTTCATCAGTGACACAGGAGTTGTTTAGAATCATGGACATAGTGTCCATGTCTTTGTGAGTTTTGGGGGATCTTTTTGGCGTTGATGTTTATTTTTATTCCACTGTGGTCCGAGAAGTTGCATGGTAAAATTTTGGTCCTTTTAAATTTGCTTATGATTGATTTATGACCAAGTATATGGTTGATCTTAGAGTATGTTCCATGCAGTGATGAGTAAAATGTTTCTTTTGTGGTCGTTGGATGGAGTGTTCTGTAGGTATCAATTAAGTCCATTTGGTCAAGAGTCACATTGAGTTTCTGGATCTCATTGCTGATTTTTTTGTCCTCATGATCTGTCTAGGTTGTGAGGGGGTATTCATGTCCCCAGCTATGATAGTGTTAGAGTTGATTTTTTTTTGAGTTTACATAGAAGTTGCTTTATGAAACTTGGCATTCCTATGTTGGGTGCATATGTTTAAGATGGATATTTTTTGTTGATGGATTGAACTTTTTATCATTATGAAGTGGCCTTTTGTATCTTTTTAAATATTTAATAGCTTGAAAGGTATTTTGTCTGAAATTAAAATCACGACTCCTCCTTTCTCTTGTGTTCTGTTTGCCTGAAAGTTTGTTTCCCATCCTCTTACTTTGGGTCCATGAGTGTTCTTTGTAGTGAGTTGAGTCTCTTGAAGGCAATAAATAGTTGCTTGGTGATATTTTATCCATTTTGCCATTCTATGTCTTTTCAGTGGTTCATTTAGTCCATTCACATTTAGGCTAATTATTGAAATGCAAGAGTTGATCCCTGTCATAAGGTTCTTTTTTTTTTTTTTGAGTTGGAGTCTCACTCTGTTGCTCAGACTGGAGTACAACATTCCTGGCCACCACAATCTTGACCTGCTGGCTTCTGGTGATCCTGCCGCCTCAGCCTTCCACGTAGCCAGAATTACAGGCATGTGCTACCACGCCCGGCGGATTTTTTGATATATTGTACAGATGAGGTCTCGCCAAGTTGCCCAGGCAGGTCATGAACCCATGGGCTCAGGTAATCCACTCACCTCAGCCTCCCAAAGGCATGGGATTACAGGCTGAGACACTGAGCCCAACTTGTCTTAAGTTTCTTACAGAATTGTTGTTCCTGTTTGTTTGTTGTTTTTCTTTTGGTTTTGGAATTGGTTCATGTGTGTTTTTAATCTTTTGCCTGTACTCTTGTGAAGAATGTTGTTGTTTTTTTTTCATTTTCTTCTGTGTTCAATACTTTCTTATGTGTTTCTCGTAGAGGTGGTCTGGTGGCAGCATAGGTTCTTAGGGATTGGATATCTGGAAAAGATTTCAATTCTCCCTCACTAATGAAGCTTAGCTTGACTGGGTAGGTTATTCTTTGTTGAAATTGTTTATCTTTTAGAACTTTGAAGATAGGGCTCCAGGCTCTCCTAGTCTGAGGGTTTCTGTAGATAAATCTGCTGCTATTCTAATTGGTCTTCCCTGGTAGGTAGTCTGGCCTTTTTCTCTTGCTGCCTTTAGCATTTTTTCTTTTATACCTACTTTGTTTAGGTGAATTATGTGTCTGGGAGTTGGTCTTCTCATTTGTTGTCTTGCTGGGCTTCTACGAATCTCTTGTGTTTGAATTTTTGCATCACTGATGAGATGAGGGAAGTTTTCTTGAATGATTTCATGAAATGTTTGTTCCAGTGTGACCTCTGACTCTCTCTCTGCCTCAGGAAGGCCAATTACTCTTAGACTGGGTCTCTTGAAGTAATCATTCATGTCTTGAAGGTTTTCTACTGTCTTTTTAAGCTTCTTTTCTGTTTTTGACAGTTTCTGTTAGTTCTTATTTTGGTCTTCAAGATCTGAGATTCTTTCTTCTGCTTGGCTAATTCTGCTTTCCAGAAGTAGTTTGTTATTTATTTCCATCACAATATTCTTTACTGCTGTTATTTCCATCATCAGCTCCTTCCTATTTTCCTCTTGTCTTTCCTCAATTTTTTTTCTTCTCTATTAATGTCTTGATGTCTGAGTTTGTTGCATTTGACCAGTCATTCTGGGGGCTCTTCATTGTTTGTGTTCCAACGTCTGTTTTCTCAGTGTCTGACCTCCCAGGGGCTTGTGTGAGACCTATAGTCTTCTTTTGGTTTTTCTTCATTTGTGCAGATTTTTCCTCCCTACCTTTACCTTACCTCCACTTCCCTGTCTTCTTTAATTCTGTTATTCAGGGATGAAGGGGTTGCTTTTACTTCTGTTTGTTCAATCTCCTATTCTTCCTGATTTATTTCGTCTTGCTTTGTTCAGTTCTGGAGTTGGACTGTAGGTTGAGGGCAGTCCTTTTTGCAGTTTTGGGATTTAATTAAGGGGGGAGCTATGACTCAAAATCTCTCTGCAGATCCCAGTATCCACCAACAGGTGTATGGATAGTCTGAAACCCACTTCTCACTGCTGTGGAGTCTGTCCATGCAGTGATGTTGTAAATTTACTCCCTTGGATCCTCATCAGGTTATGGTATCTCAGTGCTGCAGCTGCTGAAGCTGAAGCCTGCAGTCCAGAGGTGAGTGAGCCACTTATGGATCCATGACTGGCAGTGGCCACCTCCCCATACATGGGGGTGTTCCATAGGCCTGGCTCCGGGTGAGGTGCGTGGCATGGCAGTGGCAGCAGCAGCCGGGCAGCAGCGATATCAGAAGATCTTGCTTGTGGGGGCTTCATGGTCCAAAATCGTGGGTCGTCTTAGGCATGGGTGGGCAATGACTGCAGCAGCAACATCTGCAGCTATGGCTGCCGCCCAGACCGCCATGATGTCTGAGTAGTGGTGGCAGTGGCAGCGGTGGCTGAGCTCCCTGTGAAGAGCAGGCTGAAGAAGATTGGTGCTGCAGCCCTTGGGAGAGAGCTGTGTCTTTATGAGTGTTCTCTTTCACAGACCATGCTGCCCTGTTGCCATCTTGCTGGAAGTTCAAGATATTTCTTCATTTTCATTTGTTTACAGGAATCTTTCAATTTCTTCTTTGATTTCAGTGTTGATCCAGTCATTGTTCAGCATGATGCTGTTTAGTGTCCATGTGTTTGTGGGCTTTGGGGAAATTTTGTTGGTGTCGATATTTATTTATTTATTTGTTTATTTTTGAGTTGGAGTCTCTGTTGCCCAGACTGGAGTGCAGTGGCCGCTCCCGGCCACCGCAGCCTCGGCCTGCTGGGTTCCGGCGATCCTTCTGCCTCAGCCTTCCGAGTAGCCGGAATTACAGGCATGCGCCACCATGCCCGGCTGATTTTTTGATTTATTGTAGAGATGAGATCTTGCTGCCCAGATGGGTCTTGAACCCGTGGGCTCAGGCAATTCACTCACCTCAGCCTCCCAAAGGCGCGGGATTACAGGCTGAACCACCGAGCCCGGCCTGATATTTATTTTTATTCCACTGTGGTCTGAAAAGGTACAAGGCAAGATTTCAGTCTTATGAACTTTTTTAATGTTTGATTTATGGCCAATGATGTGTTTGATCTTGGAGTACAGTCCATGTGGTGGTGAGTAGAATGTATGTTCTGTGGTCATTGGGTGGAGTGTTCTGTAAGTATCAATTGAGTCCATTTGTTCAAGAGTCTCATTGAAGTTCTGGGTGTCTTTGCTGATTTTTTGTGTTGATGATCCTTCTAGGGTTGTGAGTGGGGTATTAAAGTCCCCAGCTATGATAATGTTAGAGTCAATCTCTTTTTTAAATTTGCCTAGAAGCTGCTTTATGAACATTAATGCTCCTATGTTAGATGCATATATATTTAGGATGGATATTTCTTTTTTTATCAATATTTTTTATTATGATATTGTGGGGTACAGTTAAGGGTTAGGTATACAAATATTTTTCGTTCAGTCACCCTTGTAGATAAGAGGTGTCTCCCCATCCACAGACAGATATTTACTACCATTAATCCCACCTTCCTTCCCCTCTCCCCCATAGTTTCCCACCACTGTCAGTCATTTTCTTATAGTATTACATTGGATGTTCAAGGTCCACTATATGTGTGAGAAGATGTGATACTCAGATCTTTGTTTCTGTGAGAGATCACTCAGTATTATAGACTCTAGTTCCATCCAGGTTGTTGCAAAATTCATTATTTTGTTCTTTCTTATGGCATCATACTATTCCATCGTGTATATGTACCACATTTTTAAAATCCAGTCCTCTTTGATGGACAGCATGGTTGCTTCCAGGTTCTTGCTATTGTGAACAATGCTGCAATAAACATTTATGTGCACGTATCTTTTTCATAGAGTGATTTGAGTTCTTCAGGTTATATTCCAAGTAGAGAGATTGCGGGGTCATATGGGAGGTCAATATTTAGAGCTTTTAGGATTCACCATACTGTTTTCCACAGAGGTTGCACTAGTTTGCACACCCACCAACAGTGTAGAAGTGTTCCCTTTTTGCCACACCCTCTCCAGCA
>NW_007231968.1:9497-37473 GCF_000164805.1 Carlito syrichta
CCTGGTGTTGGCAAATACTTTTTCCCAGTCTGTAGGCTGTCTCCCTGCTCTCTTTATGGTTTCTTTGGCTTTGCAGAAGCGTATCAGTTTAATGAGGTCCCATTTGTCTATCTTATCTCTTATGGCCTTTGGATTTCAGGTTTTGTTCAGGAATTGGATGCCAGTTTCAATTTCCATGAGTATATTTCCTTCATTTTCTAAAGTTCTTATTGTTTGAAGTTTACATTTAGGTCTCTGATCCATTTGGAGTTAATTTTTGTGTATGGGGATAGATAGGTGTCCTGTTTCAATCTTCTGCATGTGGTCAGCCAGTTTTCCCAGCACCATTTACTGAATAGGTTCTCCTCTCCCCAGTGGTAGGTGGTGGAGGCTTCATCAAAGTTGAGTTGGTTGAGAAATTGAGGTTTTGCTTCTGGAATCTCAATTCTATTCCATTGATGTATATGCCTGTTCCTATACCAATACCAAGTTGTTTTGTTAATTTAGCTTTATAGTAGAGTTTGAAGTGTGGTAATGTGATACCACCTGCTTTATTTTTTTTGCTTAGGATTGTTCTGGGTATTTTTGGCCGTTTGTGCTTCCATATGAATTCCTGTGTTGTTTTTTCTAGGTCTGAGAAGAATGTTGCTGGTAATTTGATGGGTATTGCATTGAATTTGTAGATTGCCTTAGGTAAGATGGACATCTTCACAATGTTGATTCTTCTGATCCATGAGCATGGGATATTTTTCCACTTGTTTGTGTTGTCTTTGATTTCTTTGAGCAGTATTTTGTAGTTTTCATTGTAAAGGTCTTTGACATATCTGGTTAGGAAGATTCCAAAGTATTTCATTTATTTTGTTGCTATTGTCAATGGAATAGTGATTTTTATTTGGGTTTCTGTTTAATTATTATTGGTGTAAAGAAATTCAACTGTCTTTTGCACATTTATTTTGTTTCCTGAGACTTTCCCAAAGGCCTTTATCAGTGTAAGGAGGTTTTTGACAGATTTTCTTGGGTTTTTAAGGTACACAATCATATCGTCTGCAAAGAGAGATAACTTTATTTCCTCTTTTCCTATTCGGATACCCCTGATTGCCTTCTCTTCTCTGATTGCTAGAGTCAGGACTTCCAATACTATGTTGAACAGGAGGGTGATAGTGGGCATCCTTGTCTTGTTCCAGTTTTCAGGGGAAATGATTCCGATTTTTGTCCATTTAGGAGTATGGTGACTGTGTTTTTCTTGTAGATGGCTTTTACTATTTTGAGGTATGTTCCCCATATGCCTAGATGTTTGAGGATTTTTCTTAAGAAGGGGTGCTGGATTTTATCAAAAGCTTTTTCTGCATCTAATGGTATCATCATGTGGTTTTTGTTTTGACATCTGTTGATGTATTTAATTACATTTATGGTTTTCCGAATGTTGAACCAGCCTTGCATCCCAGGGATGAAGCCTACTTGGTCATGCTGGATGACTTTTGAGATGTGTTGTTGAATCCAGTTCGCTAGGATCTTGTTGAGAATTTTAGCATCTATGTTCACCAAAGATATCGGCCTATAGTCCTCTTTCTTTGTTGGGTCTTTACCTGGCTTGGGTATCAATGTGATGGTAGCTTCATAAATTGATTTGGGACGAATTCCATCTTTCTCAATCACCTAGAATACCTTCAGTAGGATTGGTATCAGCTCCTCCTCAAATGTCTTATAGAATTCTGCTGGAAAGTCATCTGGTCCAGGGTTTTTTTTTTAATGTAGTTTTCTTATTATGTATTCAATTTCCTTGATTGTTATTGGTCTATTTAGGGTCTCAATTTGTTCTTGTTTCAACCTAGGCAGGTTGTGTGATGATAGAAATTCCTTCATTTCCTTAAGGTTTTCAAGTTTGTTTCCATACTAGTGTACGTAGTAGTTTCTAATGATCTTTTGTATTTCTTCAGTGTCAGATGTGACTTAATCTTTTGTGTTTCTGATTGTGTTTATTTGGTTTTTTTCTCATTTTTTCTTGGTCAGTCTAGCTAGGGGTGCATTGATCTTCTTTATCCTTTTGAAGAACCAGCTTTTTGTTTCATTGATTTTTTTTGTATTATATTTTTGTCTTCTATGTCCTGGATTTGGGCTTTTATTCCTGGATTCTTCTGCTGAAATTAGGGTTTTTGTGGTCTTGCTTTTCCAGCTTTTTTAGGTGGCTTCTTCGGATATTAATTTGTGATCCTTCCATTTTCCTCATGTGCGTTTGTAGGGATATAAATTCCCCTCTTACTACAGCTTTCATGGCGTCCCAGAGATTTTGGTAAGATGTCTCTTCATTTTCATTTGTTTCCAGGTATCTTTTAATCTCTGTTTTGATTTCTTCATTGACCCAGGAGTTGTTCAGCATCATGCTGTTTAGTGTCCATGTCTTTGTAGGTTTGGGGAGGACCTTGTTGGTGTTAATGTTTATTTTTATTCCACTGTGGTCTGAGAAAGTGCATAGTAAAATTTCAGTCCTTTTAAATTTGCTTATGCTTAATTTATGGCCAAGTATGTGGTCGATCTTAGAGTACGTTCCATGTGGTGATGAGCAGACTGTGTATTCTGTGGT
The DNA here is from genome assembly GCF_000164805.1 of Carlito syrichta. Lineage (NCBI taxonomy): Eukaryota > Metazoa > Chordata > Mammalia > Primates > Tarsiidae > Carlito > Carlito syrichta. Next base: position 12,058 of record NW_007231968.1, read on the forward strand.
CTTTGGATGGAGGGTTCTATAAGTATCAATTAAGTCCATTTGATCAAGAGTCACATTGAGGTTTCAGATCTCATTGTTGATTTTTTGTCTTGATGATCTGTCTAGGGTTGTGAGTGGGGTATTAAAGTCCCCAACTATGATGGTATTGAAGTCGATATCTTTTTTTAGTTTCCTAGGAACTCCTTTATGAGAGTTGGTGCTCCTATGTTCGGTGTATATATGTTTAAGATAGATATTTCTTGTTGATGGATTGAACCTTTTATCATTATTTAGTGGCCTTCTGTATGTTTTTTAGTTTTTTATAGCTTAAGGCGTATTTTGTCTGAGATTAAGATTGCAACTCCTCCTTTCTTTTGTGTTCCATTCACCTGAAAATTTGTTTCCTATCCTCTTACTTTGAGTCTGTGAGTGTCCTTTCTAGTGAGGTGAGTCTCTTGAAGGCAGTAGATTGTTGCTGGGTGATATTTTATCCATTTTGCCATTCTATGTCTTTTCAGTGGTGCATTTAGTCCGTTTTCATTCAAACTAATTATTGAAATGTGAGAGTTGATCCCTATCATAGTGTTCTTACAGAGTTGTTGTTCTTCCTGTTTGTGTCTTTTCTTTCTTTTGGTTTTAGAGTTGAATCATGTGTGTTTTTAATCTTTTGCCTGTACTCTTGTGAATAATGTCGTTTGTTGCTTTTTCCTTTTCTTCTGTGTTCTATACTTTCTTAAGTGTTTCTTGTAGAGCTGGTCTTGTGGCAGCGTAGGTTCTTAGGGATTGGATATCTGGGAAAAATTTCAATTCTCCCTCTCTGATGAAGGTTAGCTTGGCTGGGTAGGTTATTCTTGGTTGAAATTATTTATCTTTTAGAACTTTGAAGATAGGGCTCCAAGCTCTCCTAGCCTAGAGGGTTTGTGTAGATAAATCTGCTGCTATTCTAATTGGTCCTCCCTGGTACGTAGTCTGACCTTCTTCTCTTACAGCCTTTAGGATTTTTTCTTTTATGCCTACTTTGTTTAGGTAAATTATTATATGTCTGGGAGTTGGTCTTCTCATTTGTTGTCTTGCAGGAGTTCTCTGAATCTGTTGTGTTTTAATTTTTTCATACTTGATGAGATGAGGGAAGTTTTCTTGAATGATTTCATGAAATGTTTGTTCAGTGTGGCCTCTGTTTCTCTCTCTGCCTCAGGATGGCTAATTACTCTTAAGTTTGGTCTCTTGAAGTGGTCATTCATCTCTTGAAGGTTTTGTTTTTTCTTTTTGAGCTTTTCTATGCTTTTGACAATTTGGGTTAGTTCTGTGTTTTGTTCTTTGAGCTCTGAGATTCTTTCTTCTGCTTGGCTAATTCTGCTTTCCATGCTTATTAGTTTGTTATTTATTTCCATCACAGTATTCTTACTGCTTTTATTTCTGACATCAGCTCCTTCCTATTTTCCTCTTGTCTCTCCTTAATTTTTTAAATTCTCTTTGTCAATGTCTTGATGTCTGGGTTTTTTGCATATGACTAGTCATTCTGGGTGCTCTTTATTGTTTGTGTTCCGGAATCTGTTTTCTCAGTGTCTGATCTCTCAGGGGTCTGTGTGAAACCTATATTATTCTTTTGCTTTTTCTTTACTTGTGTGTTTTTTTTCACCCTCCCTCCTTTTTCCTTCTCTTCACGTCACTGTCTTCTTGAATTCTGTTATTCAGGGGTAGAGGGATTCCTTTAACTTCTGTTTGTTCAATCTCTATTCTTTATGTATGCCCTCTTACTTTACTCAATTCTGGAGTTGTACTGTAGGTTGAGGGTGGTCCTTTTTGCAGTTTTGAGATTTAGTTAAGGGGGGAGCTGTGATTTAAAATCTATCTGCTGGTCCTGGTATTCGCCGACAGGTGTATGCATAATCTGAAACCCACTTCCCACTGCCTTGTAATCTGTCCATGCAGTGATGCTGTAGGTTTACTCCGTGAAATAAAATGTGGTTAGTAGACGGAAGAGAATGGAGCAGACAGTGGGGGGATGAGGGAGGTGGAGAGAGAGTGGAGTAAGGGGGGAAACAGACGAGTGTACCAATAAATGGAAAGAGAGACCTACACTGAGACAGATAAAAACAATAGACCACAGCTACAGACTAACCAACTTCCATACAAAAAAACAATACAATTATGCCAACATACTAGCTAACTAATCACCTTATTGGTGTGCTGTTCCTCTATACAAAGATATCGTTTACACAGAGGAGAAAAGAGAAGAAAAGGAAGAGGAAAAGAAAAAAGAAAAAGGGACAAAACAGTAGGAATAGAATCAAGTCATTAAACTAACAGAACCAATTGAGCACACTCTGAGACTTTTCGTTTAGTCCAGTGTTCTCTCAGCTCTGATTTCTAGCTGTCTTCTGTAGCTGGTAAATTAGTTCACAGTTAGGATTAGTTGCCCCTGGCCTGCTGTGAAGGACAGTTCAGATCACAGTCAGTTCACTCAAATCTGGCCTTTTTTCTAGTTTTTCAAGCTTTTTCCCATTTTAGTGTTGTTACCTTGAATTGCCAGCAGGTGGTGCTATCTCAACTGCTCACCCCAGAAGGGGTGGAGCCAGATAGGAGTCGTGCAAAGGCCAAGATGGGAGCTTGCCTCAGGGCACACGGGAGGACACCCATGGCTGGCAGGATGTCATGGTGGCAACAGAGGTGGCAGCGATCCCAGCAGATCTTGCCTGCAGGGGCTTCAAGGATTGAAGTCATGGATTGCCTCAGGCACGGGTAGTGCAATGTGCTATGGCTGCCATGGAGGCCGCGGCAACGCCGGCCACTGCTATGCCTGCAGTTGCAGTGGCTGTCCAGACGCTGCGATGCCCCAGTGGTGGCAACAGCCGAGCTCTGTGTGAAGAGCAGGCTGCTGATGTTGGGATCCGCAGCCCCCTGGGAGAGAGCCAGAGACCCTCTGTGTTCTCCTTTGCAGAGGGTTTCATAGATCAGGCTGCCCCATCACCATCTTGCCAGAAGTCCCAGGATGGATATTTCTTATTGATGGATTAAACCTTTTATCATTATATAGTGACCTTCTTCATCTTTTTTGATTTTTGATAGCTTAAAGAGTATTTTTTCTGAGATTAAGATTTCAACTTCAGCTTTTTTTGGTGTTCTGTTTGCCTGAAAATTTGTTTACAATTCTCTTTGGGTCTTTGAATGTTTTTTTCTGATGAGATGAGTCTCTTGGACACAATATACTGTTGCCTCATGATATTTTATGCATTTTGCCATTCTGTGTCTTTTCAGTGGTGCATTTAGTCCTTTCACATTCAGGCTAATTATTGAAATGTGAGGGTTTATGTTTGTCATGATGTTCTTATAGAGTTGTTGTTGTACTTGTTTGTTGTCTTTCTTGTTTTTTTGGGTTGGTTCATGTGTGTTTTCAATATTTTTTCTTCACTCTAGTGAAGAACATTGTTGTTCTTTTTCCCTTTTCTTCTGTGTTTAATACTTTCTTAAGAGTTTCTTGTAGGGTTTGTCTGGAGGTAGCATAAGTTCTCACCCCTCTTGTTCAATATTGTGTTGGAAGTCCTAGCCCAGGCAATTAGATAAGAGAAGGAAATCAGGGGTATCCAAATAGGAAAAGAGGAAGTCAAGTTATCCCTCTTTGCTGATGATATGATCATATACCTTGAAAATCCAAGAGAATCTGTCAAAAACCTGCTGGCACTGATAAAGGACTTTGGCAAAGTCTCAGGGTACAAAATAAAGTGCAAAAGTCAGTTGCATTCCTATTACCAACAACAAGCAGGCAGAGACCCAAATAAAAAGCACAATCCATTCACAATAGCAACAACAACAACAACAAAAAGAATTACCATGGCATCTTCCTAACCAGATAAGTGAAAGACCTTTACAATGAGAATTACAAAACCCTGCTCAAAGACACCCAAGAAGACACAAACAAATGGAAAAATATACCATGCTCATGGATAGGAAGAATCAACATTGTTAAGATGTCCATCCTACCAAAGGCAATCTACAGATTCAATGCAATACCCATTAAGTTACCAACATCATTCTTCTCAGACCTGGAAATGACAATACAGAAATTCATATGGAAACATAAATGACCATGAATAGTCAAAAGAATCCTTAGCAAGAGAATCAAAGCAGGAGGTATCACACTTCCAGACTTCAAACTTTACTATAAGGCGACAGTAATCAAAACAGCCTGGTATTGGTATTGGTATAAAAACAGGCACATAGACCAATGGAAGAGGATAGAGATTCCAGAAGCAAAGCCTCAATTCCTCAACCAACTCATCTTTGACAAAGGCTCCAACAACAACTGCTGGGGAGAGGAGAACCTATTCAGTAAATGGTACTGGGAAAACTGGCTGACCACATGCAGAAGATTGAAACAGGACCCCTACTTAGCACCATACACAAAAATTAACTCTAAATGGATCAAAGACATAAATGTAAAACCTCACACCATAAGAATCTTAGAAAATGCAGGAGACACCCTTATGGAATTTGGAACTAGGAACCAATTCCTACTCAGAACCCTAATGGCTAATACCTTAAGAAATAAGATAGATAAGTGGGACCTCATCAAATTAACAAGCTTCTGCAAAGCAAAAGGAACCACCAAGAGATCAGGGAAACAGCCCACAGAATGGGAAAAAATATCTGCTAACTGTATGGCCTAACATCTAGGATCTACAAGGAACTCAAATGCACCAAAGGGAAAAAAACAAACAGCACCTTTAAAAAGTGACCAAAAGACATGAATAGACACTCAAAAGAAAATATATAGGCAGCCAACAGACATATGACAAAGTGCTCAGCCTCATTCATCATCAGAGAAATGCAAATCAAAACCACATTGAGATACCATCTAACCCCTGTAAGAATGGCCATGATTAATAAAACAAACAACAACAGATGCTGGCGAGGATGTGGAATAAAAGGAATGCTTCTACACTGCTGGTGGGAATGTAAACTTGTACAACCTCTCTGGAAAACAGTCTGGAGATTTCTGAAAGAACTAGAAATTGACCTTCCACTTGACACAGCAATTCACCAATTGGGAATATACCCAGAAGAATCAAATTACTCTACAAAGAAGATACCTTCACATGTATGTTTGTTGCAGCTCTATTCACAGTAGCAAAAACATGGAACCAACCAAGTTGCCCATCTAAGCTAGACTGGATAAAAAAATATGGTACATATACACAATGGAATATTATGCAGCCATAAAGAATGACAAATATATGGACTTTGCAACAACCCTGATGGATCTGGAGTCGATCATACTCAGTGATTTATCACAGAAACAAAGAACAGAGTTCCATATGTTCTCACTCATAAGAAGATCTTGAACAATTATAATGCTATAAGAAAGCGATTGGCAGTAATGGGAAACTACTGGTGGGGACAGGGGCTAGGATTGGCAGTTAGGGAAATTGCTAGGGGAGGGAGGGGCATACCTCATTAACAGGGGTACCTGCATGATCAATGTTTGTATACCTAACCCTGAATTATACCCCACATCTTTATAATAAAAATTTAAAAAAAAGCTGTACTTGAATTGGCAAAATACTGGAAGGGCAAGACCCTTGTATCAGGAAGTCAAGTCATAACTGGTATCTTAAAGTCATGGAGATATCAATGATAATAAAACAATGGGAAGGGAAGAAAAGACTCCTTTTTCCAAAATGTCAATCTAGAGTTAACCGGTGAAATAGACAATGAGGGAGAGGGGATTAAAAACCAATCCTTGGCTGACTCGGTGGCTCAGCCTGTAATCCCACGCTTTGGGAGGCCGAGGTGAGTGAATTGCCTGAGCCCGCGGGTTCAAGACCCGACTGGGCAACTTGGCGAGACCTCATCTCTACAATAAATCAAAAAAAAAAATTACCTGGGCGTGGTAGCAGGCGCCTGTAGTTCCAGCTACTTGGAAGGCTGAGGTGGAAGGATCGCCGGATCCCAACAGGTCAAGGCTGCGGTGGCCAGGAGAGGCCACTGCACTCCAGTCTGGGCGACAGAGTGAGACTCCAACTCAAAAAAAAGAAAAAAAAAAAACAAAACCAATCCTGAAAAAGGTCCTAAGGAAGACTGTTAGTATAAACTACATAGAGTGGTCTCTCACTCCCATATTAATGGGGGGAATACTGTTAGGTCAGTATGCTGATGCCTTGGCTAGATGCAAAGAATTGCACAGAAATTAGATTAGGAAAGTTAGTTTATTTAGAAAGTGGATTAGACAGAGAAAGGGTGGATCCTCTGCTCCAAGGTGGAGAGGGAACCAGAGCTTAAAGAAAACATGGTAGCCAGAGTGTAAGACTAGGGACTTAAAAAAAAATTCTTTTGGGGTTGGGTGGGGCAGGCAAGTATTCAATGAAGCTGACATCTCAGTGATGGATGGTAGGCAGATGGGTGGGTCAGTCACATGGATGAGAAGGGCAGGTCCAGTAGCTGAAAGACAAATTCTTAGGAGATGTTAGATGTCAATCTCAATGCCCTGTGACTCACCCAGGGCTCAGGGAAAGGATTATTTTCATGTATGAGTTTAAGGAGGTAGAGAAAATCCATTTTGGGCTCTGTCCTTTCAAATATCAACACTGAAAATCTAGTCAAACAAGTGTGATACATTGAAATGTTATAAAATAGATGGCATTATATTCATGATAGTTGATCTTATAACAGATGAAACCACAGAACAAAGACTTATGATAAGCTGTTCTTAATTTAAGGACGAAATAATAAAATTACTTCTACAAGTCACATTTCCCTCATTGAAGTATAATTGTGTCTTTTATACAAGGTTTATATGTGAGAATACTAAAAAAGTCAAACAGCCTAATTAAACCAGATATTAATGTATACCTCAGGGGCTAGCCATATTACTGCATTGAAAATAAAAATGATCAGCTATGTGTGGTGGCACATGCCTGTCGTCCCAAGTACTTGGGAGGCTAGGACAGGAAGATCGCTTGAGCCCAAGAGCTTGAGGCTGCAGTAAGCTATCATCAGCACTGCATTCACAGAGCATGGCTCTATTTCTAAAAACAATAATAATAGTAACTCTTAAAAATAAATGAAAAAATATCTTAACTTGGAATATGTGAGGTTAGGGGTATAGAATCAGCAGGTTTTAACTAATAATGGAGAGTAAGATATTAATAGCAATAGGTTTCTATTAAATGCATGCAGTGAGAAGGTACTCATTGTTTCTAATTACAGATACAAAATATTTCCCCCCTGCTGAAAATTTACATTTTCATTTGCTATGTTTTCTTCAACAGTTTCTTCACTTATCACATCAGGGCTATGTACTATCTGAGGTAGTACAGTAATGTTTTTAGGAGTCATTGTTGAGAAAAACTTTTTCTGTGGCTGGAAGTTTTTCCCTTTTAAATGAACATCATTGGTCTCTAGCTGCAAAAGTGGTGGTGGTGCTTCATGGGTTAGGACACACATGTCAGTCTTTTTCTTACTAGTGATGAGTATGTATCATGACCAGAAAGCCCCTTCCTTATTATTGTATTTGTTTTGAACATTTTGTCTAGTCTTGTTTACTTGGAGATAACATTTGCTTAAAAATACAGAGATATTTGGCTATAAATACAAAGGTATATGGCACAACCCTGAGAAAATCATTAGAAATGTCCACATTGGCCAATAATTACCATTAGTCTAAATCCTTGGGGCAGGATTCTTCCAATAGCCATGAACCCACAGCTAATTATGTATTCATTCCGGTCCATATTTTGTATCCTCTCCACTTCCAGACAGTTTTAGGCTATCAAATCTAGAAGTATAGACATTTACAATGAAATGAGATGGAGTCTCATAAACTTTGTATTTTAATTACTCAAAATGGATTTTGCTCTTTCACAGATTATTGTATAAAAAGCCATTTTAGAAGTGAGAACCAACAAAGCCAACTAGATTTAGCACTGAGACATGTTTATCAGCCTCTTCCAGCAGATGGCATGTATTTAGCATAATAGGTGACATTAACATATTTTGAATAAGGATAAGCCACCTTCTGAAATATGTACACAACATTACAATATACACTTTTTTTTCATAACAACTCTTTGTAGGCTTTACTGAGATGTTTAACATTGTTCACCAACTCCAGTCTCATAAACTTCTTGCATGTGTAGAGCACCACTTTCTTCTGTTCTCCTTTACCTATCCTGGCTGCTTCTCAGTATTGTTTTGGGATTTTTTTTTTGGCAGATTACCCTTGTCCTGCTATCAATTTTAATATTTTTCCAGGGTGTTATCTTTACCCTAATTTAATACTCGTTCTCACTTGGCAAACTCATGGTTCACCTCTTGTAATAAGTACAGGCAGTTTACGATTATATTTGCTTTAGAAACTAGGAAAAAATTTTAAAAGACTTCTCCAAGTTCAATTTAAAATCAATAGAAGATCAGTACAAACCCTTAAGAAGACAGAATAGTTTCTCATCTGAAAATAATTGATAATAACTGTATTCAAGTTATGAAAGTATCTAAAAGCATATATTGACTGCAAAGGTTGCTGAGTATCCATGGAAGCACAAATAGTCAAGTCACAGAGGCAAATGTGGATAGGACTCACCCAAGCACGAGAGAGGATGACATGAGCCGAAGGACTGGTGTTCCACATACTCAGGCAAGATCTTCCCTCTGCTGGAGAGAAATGTAGTCAGCTCTTAGCCAAATGCTGTCAAACTATTATTTGATTGATCTAGTTTTCTTTATTTCTGATAAGATTACAAACAAAGCAACTTCTGACAATTTGGTTTCTCACTTCTGTCTGGGTATTGGAAAATAATAACTATATAAATATTCTAGTGTCTATTGACAATTATATTTACCCATTAAGTCAACAAAATGGCATTTTTGACTAGACATCAGTTTTGTGAACTTGGCTTATATGAATTTTTCTGGCTTACAGTAGACATTCTCAAGTGTGTTTCTGAGATTTTCAAACTGCTTTATGGAGCCACCCACATAAAATTTTGCTTGGACAAGCCCAGGCAGTATAGCCTACTAAAATGGACTCTGAATTTCTCAAATGCCTTCTTTTCAAATTTTGACTGTCACACTAACACTAGACTTAACTGAATATTTGATTTACTTATCTATCAAGTGAAGTAGGTGATTCTCATGATGTAAAAGTTAAATATATGTAAAATTCTTAGCATAGAAATGAACTTGTTTTTGAAGTAAAAGTATGAAAAAGTTACTAGAAATCATATTCTAACATGTGTCTTGAAGTTTGAAGTTCTACAAATAATAAGATTCAGTATACCCTCATTATGCCACTCTCTATGTCACAAACCCCAAAGCCAACCACAGGGAATAGACTCAATGGGGTATAAAAGTAGCATAGGTGCATACCCCTCCACCCTCATTGAAGTGAGTAAGTCTAACCTGCAAATGCTGCCACCCATCTGCCATCCATTCCATCACTACCTTATTCTCAGGGGGCCTTTTCTAGAATACAGATGCTAAAATGTTATTAAATTCATTTTCCAAAAGGAAGTAATTTCTTCCTCAAATTTCTCTCAAAGGTGACATACCTTTGGCTGTGATGAAACAGCAGAAATACTAATCAAAGGTCTGATAGGGACTATGTTCGCTGAGGCTGTGCTTAATCTAGGAGACATGATCTTGGCGATAACACATGAAGTAGGAAACTGAGTAGATGGCTGGGCTGTAAAAGAGTGAAACAATTACTTCCCAAACAAAAATCCTTTGTGATACATGTGATATCACTCTAGACACACCACACTCCATCTTACCCGAGAACACTTGTCTGACTAAGTCAGAATCTCATTTCCTCACTGGCCACATGAACTGAATGAACTGTGTGTTAAGAGGAACACACACCTCCTGGGGGCCACTCTCCCTTCTGAGGCCCGGACCGGAAGCTAAGCCGAAACCTGTTCTCAAAGGAAAGGCCTCCTTCCCAGCCTTCTTTCCTCTTCTGTATTCTACATTTAGACCCAGGCTTCCCACACAGTCCCCTGTGCATGAGGCTAGCCACAGGGCTGGGAGAGTCTCTGTACCATTGTGCTTCCAGTCCAGACAGGGCACTCCTGCTGCTCATCAGCTTTCTGACAACATGACCCTTTCCCCCGCCATTTGCTCCAATGTGTAATCTCTCTCATCTGGAACCTTCATGAGAGGGATACCTAATTCTAGGCAGGAAACAAGCATTTCTATGTCTAGTAAAAAACTAGCATCAACCTGAACCAAATGCCAACTCTTCAAATATATGCAATGTTTCACAAAGATAGAGAAATATTATAGTTTACATTCAGCTTAAGAATAAAACATATCATTAACAACCTATATCCAAAGTTAAATATATACTATATTATTACAGGTCTGACGGTAATACCTTAAGAAAAATGTCAAAGTTAGCATCATCTCAAAAAAAAAAAAAGGAAATTTAAAAAAGCACCTTATACAGACATATGAAGAAATGTTCAACTTCACTAATCATCAGGGAGATGCAAATCAAAACCACACTGAGATACCACCTAACTCCAGTCAGAATGGCAATTATCAACAACTCAAAAAATAACAGCTGCTGGAGAGGGTGTGGCGAAAAGGAAACACTTCTACACTGTTGGTGGGAGTGTAAACTAGTGCAGCCTCTGTGGAAAACAGTGTGGTGATTCCTAAAAGCTCTAAATATCAACCTCCCATATGACCCCGCAATCCCCCTTCTGGGAATATATCCTGAAGAACTCAAATCACTCTATAAAAAAGATACCTGCACATGTATGTTTATTGCAGCATTGTTCACAATAGCAAGAACCTGGAAGCAACCATGTTGTCCATCAAAAGAGGACTGGATTAAAAAAATGTGGTACATATACACGATAGAATACTACGCGCCATAAAAAAGAACAAAATCATGAATTCGCAGCCACCTGGATGGAACTAGAGTCTATAATACTGAGTGACCTCTCACAGAAACAAAGATCTGAGTATCACATGTTCTCACTCATATAGTGGACCTTGAACATCCAATGTAATACTATAAGAAAATGACTGACAGTAGTGGGAAACTATGGTGGGGGGAGAGGGAGATGGGATTAATGGTAGTAAATATCTGTCTGGGGATGAGGAAACACCTCTTATCAACAAGGGCGCCTGAACAAAACGTATTTGTATACCTAACCCTTAACTGTACCCCACAATATCATAATAAAAAATATTGATTATAAAAAAAAGAAGGGGATTGGCAGTAGTGGAACACTGCCCAGGTGAGGGGGCACACAAAACATCAATAAGGGTACCCAAACTTTACCTGTGTGATAATCACTTATGTACCTAAACCCTGAGTTGTACCCCACATATTTAAAATAACAAATATGAAAAAAACCTTATATGTTAGTGTTACAAAAACCAAACAGTTATCATAGCTAATCTCTTTAAAACCTCTTTAAAAATTTGCTATTAATTCCACAACAAAATCAAGATTCTGTCCTATAGCTATCTCAGAATCTGAATACCTTGTGTGGAGAGCTGAGCAGCTTGAGAAGTCAGAAATGTCACGTTGAGGACAGAGGGTCCAGCAGTAAGAAACTTGTGAATTACAGACTGCAGTGAGGCTTGTGACCCAGCTACCATAATAACTGAAAACATATTATATCCTAAGTTCAAATGAAAACAGGCATCCATGCATTGATAACAACTTGACAATTCAAAGAGAACACAGACAAAACTGGGCTGTTTCAAACTGGAACTCTCAAAATAAAAGCCTAGAAGACAGGAGTGAGATAAAGGGTCCAAAAATATGAAAGAATCTAAGGCAAAAATATGAAAGGATCTAAGAAACATAATGGGTTTACAATAAAGGTAAACTGATAGAGTTTCCTTGACACTAATAAATTAATATGTTTAGTTAAAGAAAGTCCCTTTATGAGACTTTTTAAAATCCTAAAGAGTGTTCACAGAAATGAACAATTATTCCAGACCTATCTGTGTATACTTCATGTGACTGCCTTTTCTTTTCTTTTTTTTTTTGAGACTGGAGTGCCTTTTCTTTTCTTTTTTTTTTGAGACTGGAGTGCAGTGGCTGCTCCTGGCCACCGTAGCCTTGACCTACTGGGCTCTGGCGATCCTTCCGCCTCAGCCTTCCAAGTAGCTGGAACTACAGGCGCGCGCTACCATGCCCGGCTAATTTTTGACTTATTGTAGAGATGAGGTCTCACCAAGTTACCCAGGTGGGTCTCGAACCCGCGGGCTCAGGCAATCCACTCACCTCAGCCTCCCAGCGTGCTGGTATTACAGGCTGAGCCACTGATCCCGGCTTGTGACTTCCTTTTCATACAGGCTGGTCACGCAAACACTACATGAACATTCACCCCACCAAGCTTTTAAAAAAAACCAGTACTTAGAAATACCATGCATTCTTGATGCATAAGACCTTTAATTATTCACATTTTCTTATGTTATTCTCTCTGCAAACTGTGTTGAAAGCCCCATTTTGCCTTAAGTGAAACATTTACCTACTAAAGACAGAACTGCATGGTTACATAAGAGACTAAAATCAAGACAGAAAAAAATGTTGATAATAATATAAGTAAGTTAATGACCAGCTATCCTGAGACAGCTTTATTTTTATGGTAAAAAAGATTTAGAAAATGCAAAAAAAGACAGAATTCACTACTGTTATTACATAAAAATTCTTAGAAATTAGAAATATTTATTCCAAGTATTTAATTATACCATACATGTTTTGAGAAATGTACTAGAAATAAAAAGTTTCTATACCTGTTTTGACATATGCTCTTTGCTTTGTTTTACGTAAAATGAAAATTTATTATGCACATCAGGCACATAGATTTACTTATCTCCAGTAACTACCAGACACATACCAAGTCTTAAAAAATATACAGACGATCCCAATAGCACTAACACAATTGTACTACCAATGGTCTTAAACTATAGGCAATATCAATTCCAAATCCCCAAAAATAAAGTTCAAATATGAATTCCAAAAGAAAAAAAGACATTGCTAAATTGAGGATTTTACCAATAATATAATTTTGTACAACATATTTTAAAAAACTGTTACTATGAAAATTTACCTTCATTTATTTTAGATATGACCACATTAGAATTATTAAGCTGCAGTGTGGCTTACAAAACAGAAACAACAAAGAAAAATTGGGTCCTGAATAATGGGGTGTTGGTGACTGTGGAAAAGGAGGAACGGGGACTGTAGAGGCAGACGTTGGAGGTGCAGATATGGGGTTCAGTCCAGAGGCAGAGGATGTGTGGAAGGGGCTGTGAAAGAATGTGGCAGATCTGTCTCCTGAGGAACAGTATAAATAAAAAGAAGATGACAGCACTGAACAGTTACTTGGAAATGGAACAAACATCGAAAGAGTATCCCTGCCTGGCCCCTAACAGAAGTAATCTCATTTAGCCCTTACATGGGAGCATAGAGGGGTGCTTCATAAACTGCTGACTAGAATAATGAGGTTGGCATTTTTATATCCCTCTTTCATGGGGGAGAAAGCTGAACAAGAAGGGTTATGTAATTTGTTGAGGTCCCAAAACCTGCTGACTTAACAATCATGCCTGATTTGAAAAGTCCCACTCAATAAGTGTCATTACAATTAGATACCGGAATATAAAAACCACATTTGGTGACGGTTTACTTGTTCAGAACAGTAATCATGTTGCCTTTGCCAAAGTGGTTGCATATTTTTATAAGATTATTTAAAGCCGGTTTAATTAAGTTAAATTTACCTCTAAACTGTATAGTGCTCCTTAGCTTTATGAATACAGCATGGAATGAGCTGTATTCATTGTTTCTTTTGACCTAAGTCCTTCCTCCTCAGCACTGTCAGTTGTGGTCGGGCAAAAAGATCGCCTAGAAGTTAAGAAACGGGGGACCTAAAGAAACCCTTGAATTTATTTATAAAACATTGTGTATTTATTCTTACATGTTTAAACTTCAGTCATCTTCAAAGTACTCTCTGTTTGATGCAATACGCCTATAGAGATGCTTTTTTCCATGGCTCAAAACAGTTTTTGAACTTGTCATTTTCGATGCCTTTTAGTCTGTCTGCCATTTATTTTTCTCCTCTTCCATATCAGCAAAACATTTCCCTTTGAGGATGTTTTTCATCTGGGGAATCAGAAGTCACTCGGGAAGACCAGGTGAATAAGAAGGGTTGGGCACTGGGGTGATGCCGCTTTTGGTCAAAAACTGTGGGATACTCAGCACGGTGTGGGCAGGTTGTGGGTGTAAATTACACATCATGAAATGGGCAAATGCGTTGAAATAATCTCCCCCCCCAAAAAATTCACTGAAGCTGAACACAGCCTCTCACAACAATGCTAGCTGGTACACTGATGACAATGGGTTGCTAGAACACTTACCTAGCAGGGGAAACCTGTACTACAAGGAGCACACCCTCCAAAAAAAATACAATCAGTTTGTTGTGGGATGATCCCACCTCGTACATGCACCTGGGCCCATGTTTCAGAATCTACTCATCCACTGGCATCCAGTGAACAGATTGTGTTGATGCCATTTTGGTGCCAACTCTCACTTTGTACTAGGCAAAAAGCAAGACACTCTCTGAAATATTGTTAAGCTTTAAAAAATCACACCTAATAATTTAAGTGATAAACCCCAAGTTGTATTAGAGTAACAGGGCTGACAGTTTTTATTTATAATGTAACTGTAGGCATTAATATGTCTTTAAAAGCAGACTGCATTCTTTGGACTGGGAAACAGGGAGAAATATAATTGATTAATGAACACTGGAAAGAACTGAGTTACTGAAGCCAATAATGGCAGTATCTCCTGAATCACAGTCTAGAAGAAAGGAGCCTTTACACAATATCGACTATTTCCATCTCACTAGCAAAATAATCATCATCTTCAATGAGGCACTGCTTAAATGCTAATCATAAAACTCCCACATTTTAAGGTGCAGTTTTCACCAAGACTGGAACTTAATTATATCTGATTTCTCTTGATCAGACATGACAGTGGTGCAAAGATTGGTATTCCAGCCTGTAAGATAATTACAGTTTTTATTATAAATTCTAAAGTGGCATTTGCTTTTCTTTGTACCATTCCTGAGTGCTTGGTTAATATGACTGGACTTCTGAGAAAATGCTCTGTTCTCAGCTTGCAAATATACTTGTATTTTGAGTCAGAACTAAATTTATGGAACATTTACCAAGTGATATCATAGTGTGAATCTTGAGAGACAGTCAACTGTTCTTCCAGTGGAAACCAATGATAGCCCCATTGCTGTTAATTATTTATTTTTTAATACAATATTGCATAGCAATTATGTGCAATGAACATCACACATCAAAATATGAAGGCCGGATGCATGATATCATAAATCACAATAATAGTAATAATAAACAGTAGAACACTTACTAAGGTCTTTACAAGAATTATCTAATACAATACTCTTAAAATTTTTTTAACTTTAAAATTTTTATTTTAAAGATTTGGGGTACAATTCAGGGTTAGGTACACAAATGTTCATTATGCAGGTACCTTTATTGATGAGGTGTGCCCCTCCTCCCCAGGCAGTTTTCCTCAACTGCCAATCCCATTCCCTCTCCCCTGGCAGTTTCCTACTACTGCCGGTCCCTTTCTTATAGTATTATAATAATTGTTCAAGGTCCATTTATGAATGAGAACATATGGTACTCTGTTTCTGTGATAGATTTGAGTATGATAGACTCTAAATTCACACTCAAGTTGCTTTGAAGTCCATATGTTTGTCTTTCTTTATGGCTGTATAATACTCCATTTTGTATATGGACCACATTTTTTTATCCAGTCCAGTTTTGATGGATAGCACGGTTGGTTTATGTTTTTGCTATCGTGAATAGTGCTGCAACAAATATGTGTGTGCAGGTATCTTTTTGGTAGAATGATTTGAGTTCCTCCGGGTATATTCCCAATAGGGGGATTGCTGGGTCATATGGAAGGTTAATTTCTAGTTCTTTCAGTAATCACCACACTGTTTTCCAAAGAGGCAGCACTAGTTTGCATTTCTGCCAGCAGTGTAGAATTGCACCTTTTCTCCACATTCTTGCCAGCATCTGTTGTTGTTGTTTGTTTTATTAATGATGGTCATTCTTACTGGGGTTAGGTGGTATCTCAATGTGGTTTTAATTTGCATTTCTCTGATGATGAGTGAGGCTGAGCACTTTTTCATGTGTCTGTTGGCTGCCCGTATATCTTCTTTTGAAAAGTGTCTACTCATGCCTTTTGCCCACTGTTTAATGGGCTGTTTTTTTTTTTTTTTTTCCTTTTGGCAAGTTTGAGTTCCTTGTAGATTCTAGATGTTAGGCCTTTGTCAGATATACAGTTGGCAAATATTTTCTTTCCATTCTGTGGGCTGTCTTCTTACTCTCTTGATGGTTTCTTTTGCAATGCAGAAGCTTTTCAGTTTGTTGAGGTACCACTTGTCTATCTTATCTCTTATGGCATGGGCACTTGGGGTTTTGATCAGGAATTAGTTGCCAGGTCCAATTTCCATAAGGGTGTCTCCTGCATTTTCTAAGATTCTTACAGTTTGAGATTTTACATTTAGGTCTTTGATCCATTTAGGTTAATTTTTGTGTATGGTGATAGGTAGGGATCCTGTTTCAATCTTCTGCCTATGATCAGCCAGTTTTCCCAGCACCATTTTTTGAATAGGTTCTCCTCTCTCTAGTGGTTGTTGATGGAGGCTTTGTCAAAGATGAGTTGGTTGAGAAATTGAGATTTTGCTTCTGGAATCACTATCCTGTTCCATTGGTTCGTATGCCTGTTCTTGTACCAATACCAGGCTGCTTTGATTATTGTAACGTTATAGTAAAGTTTGAATACTCTTAACATTTTTTTTTTTACTATTAACATTTTCATGAGATGGGAATTACTATTTATTATCTTCATTATTCTCATGTGGATGTTGAATCAAAAAAGGCATATACTAATCTGGCCATAGTTAAATGGCTAAATAGATAAGATTAGATTTGAAACCAGGCAGTCTAACAATATGGCTACACTTTGAGCCACTTCACTACATTAGATTTATTTTGTTTGCTAAGAGGGAAGAATCATTTAAGGTAATGACTTACTCATCTTATTCAGCACCTGGAACAGTGTCTTGAATTGTTGGATTGAGTTGAAAAACACTCAATAACATGTCGACTATGAACGGTAAATTGAGCTAGCTGACTAAACAAACAATAATTTAAGTAAAAATTACGGTGCAATATGCCTTTGAAGAACTGAAAAGTTAAGATTCTGAATCCTGAATGCCTGATAAACATTTTCTAAGTACAATATTTCCTTTATTCCTCTTTTAAAAATTAGTAGCAACTCTATTTGCATAAGAATAGCTTTAAAAAAGAATTTTGAATGCCCTAAAGACGTATAAACTTCATTAGTGTGCCTCTGTACTTTTTATTTTATCTTTCAAAAATTCATTAAGCATTTTAAGATAACCTGGGTATAAGCACTCCATGCCTCCCCATATCCAAAAGAAAAAAAGTAAAAATTCACTTATTAACTGATGATATACTATTATTTTCTTGAACAAACAATGATTGCGACTGACAATCCTTTCAGGTAATTATTTCATGAAGTAAGAATACAAAGGAACTATTTAAAGTGTAATTAATTAGTCCTAGTAGTTAGTTTCCTAACATTTAATATTAATATCTAATATTAATTTATTAGTGTTATTATTATAGTGTGTGCCTTGCATACAGTTTATATGCTGGGTGCAGCAAGGATTAGCAATTTGACAGTGAGTTTATATGAGGCAGATATATGATTAGAATAGTATTAATTTTGTTTTCTATATTGAACATATTCTTGGCCATGCTATGTGGCATAGTATTTTATAGTTTTTATTGTTAATTTATATTTGCATTGAGTCAGATTTGAAACAATTATCTAAGTGGAATGCCGACTCTGTTCTTCCACCCCTGCGTAACACTGACATGATCTTCAGTTCAGCACAAGGTTTCGTTGATCTCCAAGTGATCATCCATCTAACCCCAGTCAAAAGATAATTGAGCTATGTGGGTATTTGTTCAACAGAAGAACTAGTTTCCAGCTAACAGTCACCCTATTTTATCCAAGACTCAGTTGAGGGAAGCCACATTTTAAGTGGGTGGCTTAAAACATTTTCCTTTTTCTTATTCAAATCAGCACAATGGCAAAGCTAGTATTTTCTCAGCCACCTGAAGCATTACTTATATTAGATTCTGTTTGATGTTTTGGACTAACCCATTGTAAAGCTCAGAGTAAGAAATGATCTCATGAAATTGGTTTTTAAATATACCACATGGATATTAACCTTAATTCCATTTCAACATATTTTGCTTAAGAAAACTCCCACCATTCTTAGAATAACAAATATGATTTATTTTGAGCAATCACTTTGTTTATATCTAAAGACACTATGGATTATATTCCTGGACAAGTTTCTCCTTTTCTGATTTTCTGTGAGAATATGAGAGACTAATTTTTGACTGACACATTCAAAGGAATGCATGGAACATTATGTCATGATTTTTAAGCATTGTCCTGGGCATCATTTTATACAGCTATCAATTTTTAAAATCCTTAACTTTATGCTATCTTGCAGGTTATCCTTTTAAAGTGACATTTTTTCCTGAATATGTACATAAGCTATAAATAAAGTCAAGTGTTTTAATGATCTTATTTACAATTCACCGAATGATTGGATCAAAACATTCTCATCAATTTAAACTCCCTAACCTAATTCTCTGCAATAGCAATACATTCTTCTCCAAGGTACCTAGAGAGATTTTCCATGATGGTTTCTGAAATTGCTACTAAAAGGTGAAAAGATTTATGAAAAGAGGTCACCTGTAAACTCTAGAGTTTTACTCTCATTTGGCACATGCTAATTCTAAGAAAGAGAGAGAAAGATGAAGAGTCTGTCATTTGCAGTAAAAACATCTCTCTCTCTCTGAGACATCTTGGTGAACTAAGCACACAATCCTCAAGTTGAATACTATGCATACTGCAGACAAATTGGACATAGAAGCAAAACTCTCCATAGCATGAGACTGGTACTGACTCATAGGCTTGATTGAATCATGACAGGTTATTTTTATCACCTTCAGTTTTGCAAACACAGCATTTTCATTTATTTCTCTTTTTAAATTGTTGGTAATCCCTCAGCTCTACCGTAGAGTTCACTAGTTTTTTTTACTTTATTTCTAGTTTACTGTTGTCACTATACATTTTTAAAGTTGCAATGACAAATTTTCTCTTTGCACTATGCAGATGCTTTTGTATATGTGTGCTCAAATGTATCAATATTTTTTATGGCTTCTGGATTTTAAATAGTAGTAAGAATCAACTTCCCCACTTTCAGGCTTTATAGACATTTATTCTAAGATGGTGCCATCTTCCAGATTACACCAAATCTACATCCTCACATGGCAGAAAGAATAGAAGGTCCAAAAACAGGGGCACTAGAATGCTTCTTTCAAAATTGTTTACAGGATCCTGCTTAATCCATTCTTTAGGGCACAACCCTCATGACTTAATTACTTTCCCCAAGGCCCCATTTCTTGATAATATCACTTTGAGTATTAGGTTGTAACACATGAACTTTGGAGGACCACATACTTTCAAATTATAGGAGGCATGAAATGTATGATTAGTTTTCAGGCTGTTGAAGAGAAATTTGACCAATGGTCTGTCCAAGTACTCAAATTAAAAGTAACTTCATCATGAAACAAAGAACTTTAGCAAAATGATTACAACTATGGTTTCTGCAACTAGACTTCCAGGATTCATCTATAAAATGTACTTTAGTTAATTAACCTCCCTTTGTTTAAGTTCCATCATCTCCCCCGGGGACAGCAATAATAGTTTCTGTATCTCATTGTTATTGGGAACATTATGTAATAAATGTTATAATAAATAGGTAATGTAAAACGCTGAATTCAGAGATTTGTCCACAGTGGGCTCTTAATGTGGTGTTCATCATCAACAGCATCACCAGCCTTGTTGTTATTACCATTAATAAACTGATATTGTGACTAATTATAGCATAAAAGACTTAAGAACTGACCTAGCTCTAATATAAACCTTTAGCAAGTACAGCCTCTAAGTGAACAACTCTGCCTCAGTCCTATGGTACTTGAGAAGCAAGAAAGAATAAACACACATATCATGTTTATGCTGCCTTCTGTGCCACGAGTGCTATAGTCCTTTGGTACTGATCCAGGTGTCTTGTGTCATCATTCATGAAACAGTGGTAGCTAACTTTTTAGCTTGCAATTAGAGTAAAATTAGATATTTTAGTTTTTTCAAGTATTTATGTGTACGATCTTGTTTTATGTGTTTTATAATTTCATATTGTAGAGGTATACTTTTAAAAGGAAAACCAGCATTATATCATATATATATCAAAAGAGTTCATGTTCTTTTAAGAAATGATGAAATTTTAAACATATTCATTAATGCATTCTTTTTTTAGAGAGGTTTACTGCTCAGGTATAACTAAAATGTGGTCTGTTTGTATATATTGTTTTCAGGCCAACATGAAAGTGTAAGTTCTGAGCTTCGTGACATTTATGGAAATCTAAATTTTTTAGATTACGAACATCTCAGTTGTTCTGGGGTGCAAGTTACCATGCTAACTTTTGTGATAATTAGAAGTAAAAGAACGTTACCTTAGCACTCAAGGACTGAAGTCCTATCTTGGGACATAGACCGGAAAAGTCAAAAAATAATCCCTTTGCTTTTTGTTTCCTCTCTCTGTCCTTTCAACCTTATCATTCTTACACTAGATAAAAGCAGTAAGTACTCTGTACCCTCTTGATCATAGCTGTAGTAATTATATTATGTTTCTCAAAGTTAGTGCATTGCAAGTAAAACTGGAAAATATTAAATAACGCAGTCTCCATTTCATCTTCACCCTCACGCTCACCCAGAGACGGCAACCATTCCCTCTAGAGAATATCTGTTGAGGAAGGGACTGAATACCTATTGAGGATGAGAGAAAATGTAATTCAGAGCTAGACACAGAGGCACATGTCGGGACTAAAGGATTGCTTGAATACGGGATGTAAAGATTGCAGCACAAAAGATTGTGCCTGTGTCTAACTGCTGCATTCCAGGTTTGGCAGCATAGTGAGACCTTGTGTCTTAAAAATATATTAATATAATTTAAAGGATATTTCTGACATACTAGAAAGAGCAGAAAGATTCAGCTTTCCAATGGGTGGGATGTGGGAATGGTGAGAGGAGAATCAAAAAGAGTACAAAGTTCAGGCACCAATGCTCCTGCTTCCCTCACACTCATATTTCCAAGGGTGAGAATGTGTGATATAATAATCTGGAAGTGTACAGAAAATTCATTGTTTCAATTGGTTCTCATGTGTGGGAGTAGGCAGGACTGGGGTTTGGAAATCTGAAGTGGGATTACAAATATTTCTAGATCCCAATTAGTTTTGTATTATATTTCAAAGGACGTGAGTGATTTTGCATGATTTTAACAAAGAAAGGTGTTTAGGCCAATTGTCAAAGTGGATTTAATTTTGAGTGGATTTAATATTTTCAATAAGTTAAGAGCTTTTTGCATTTCCTTCTTTGTTAACTATACTTATGTCTTGTCTAATTTTCTCTCAGGTTCTCAATTTTTAAGAGCACACATCATGCATATATATGTATTTATATACTTATATATGCATATATTAACACACATATGGCAGACTTCTAAATATTTATTGTTTTACTATTGACTTTGATTATGGTTATTTTATTTCAAACAGAAGTCTTCAATGTTACAGGCCTGATGTTAGGAATCATTTTTGCTTATTGCTTCTGTATTTTGATTCCCAACTAGATTTTTGCACACCTTTGTTATAAAGTAAATACATGTTTCTGCTATCACAACTAATTTTTTTTCATTTTTACATTAAAGCAGATGATGGTCTGCGATGTTATCTAATTTTATTCTTTTTTCCAAGTGATTTCACAGAGGCCTCAATTTATTTAAATATCCATTTTTTTCCTCAGGGATTTGCCACTTTTTCACATTGATATATCATCTGTATCATATAATAAATTCCACATATACTTAGGTATTAGTCTAGACTTTCTATTTTGTTTCATTGATATTTTACTTTCTTTATCACTTTCTGTCTGTACATGCCACTACAACACTGTCTGAAATGTCAAATTTTTGCAGGAAGTTTTAATTTCTCATGAGTTTAGACTCTTACTATACTCCCCTAACCCTGGAAATTTATTGGCTATTCTCCTTGTTATTATTTGAACATGAAATTATAAAATCAACTTGCTTAGCTCTAGGGAAAAGAAAACCACCAAAAATGAATTGTTGGTATTTTTACATTTGAGTTGCATCTTGGGAAAAACTGGTTTCTTTACGATACCATATCCATCATCATAATAGTGTCATAATAGTGTTTGTCACTTGTTAAGTCTAATTTTGAGTCTTTTGAAAATATTTTAAAGTTATACCTTAAAGGTTTATATGTTTATTTTTAGGTTTAATTTTATAGATTTTTTCTGGGTTTTGTTAGCAGAAATCCTTCTATTATGACTTATTATTGGTTAATGTATTTAAGTATGAAGTCTATTGATTTCTTTTTTAAAAAGCAATGATTATAGCAATATCATATGTTTAAAAATATGGTTCCTCTGAACTTATTTATTGCACACATTTACTGTTTGCAAATGTACACCTTGCCCTCTCCCTATTTAGACAGAACATTCTTAGTGCTCTAATCAATGTCCACTGATTTATGAGTTTTTTGCTTTGTCATTCAAGCAAAGAAAAATTTTAGAGCCTTTATGAACTACAGATCCTTTTCCCTCTGATCCTTCCAAAGTTTTGTTTTTAGTTAGCATTGGTTAATTTTTTTATGTATATTATCTCATTAAGGCTCAACTGAATAGTAGGATCCTTTTCAGGTGTCCAGGCTCTCCCTGTATAGTTCTCCTCTTGATGCTGCTTCACAAATCCTAGGCTCCTTGGATTTCTTGGTGTCTCAGCTCTGTCTCCCAACTTGGGGAATACCGTTGGCTAAACCTAAGTTTTCTCTCTCTCTATAAATTGGTCTTGGATCTTCTTCTAAGACAAATAATAGAGTGTTATGGGTTTCTTATCTCTCAAGAATCACTGGTTTCACTGCCTGACGTTGAGAGTGGTGTTATTTTGTATATTTTGCCCCTTACTTTGGATGGTTTATACTTGCTACTTCATACTTTTACTATCAATACTATTTTTATTAAAGTAATCACAGAAATTCAATGAATTATTATATAAAACTAAAAAGTTATCTCATAATTTTTTGTGGTCTATAATTCAAAATAAATTGTTGGTTTCAATCTATTTAGATTTTCTGGACCTTACTGCATAGGTCTAGATAATAAAGAGTTTTTGCAACTCTATTAATTTTTGGATTACCTTGTGATTTTCCATGTTGGAAGATGAGGATTTCTACTCTTGGCTCTCCCTCACAATATTTATGCACATAATTTGTAGATACATGCGCTTGGACAAACACACAGATTTTTCTTTCTTTCATTTATGCAGTTTACCTTCTCTAATTTTTTCAAAATTTGATTTCAGTCAATCAAGATTTTTTGGTTATTATGGCTATTATGGTTATTAAAAGCTTGCCATGGTTTTCTTTAGTTGTGGTCTCAAACCTCAGCATGCATTAGAGCACCAGGAGAGCTTGCTGAAGCATAGTTTACATGAACACACTTCCAGAGTTTTTTTTCAGTAGATGATGGTTAGACCACACTGGGTATTAAATTCCAACACCTGAACTTTGGAGGGACACATACATTCAAACAGTAGCAAATTTTTACCTGCATGGTTAGTTTTCAGGCTGTTGCAGAGAAATATGACCAATAGTCTCTTCAAATACTCAAATTAGAAGTAACTTCATCAAGAAACAAAGGACTTTAGCAGAATGAATACAACTATGGGCTATGTAAATTGGTTTCTGAAATTCATTTTTCCTGTACGTTACTTAATTAAACTCCCTCTGCTTAAGTTCTCTCATGTTCTAAAATATTTATTTCATTAGTTTCTGTATCTCAGTGTTATGGTGAAATTTAATTATAAATATAATAATAAAGATAATGTGAAAGGCTGAGTGCAGGACTTGGCCCATATTGAGCTCTCAGTGTGTTGTTTATCATCAACAACATCATCGGATATGTCATTATTACCATTAATTAGCTGATATGGTGACTATTGAGAGCATATTAGACTCAGGTACTGACTCAGCTGCACTGTAAACCTTCAGCAAGTACAGCTTCCAACTGAGCAACTCTGCCCCACGCCTGTGGTACCCGAGGAACAAGAAGATCAAATATGAATGTCATGTCTATGCTGCCTTCTGTGTCATGAGTGATACATTCCTTTCTCACTGGTCCAGGGATCTTGTGTCTTCTGTCATCATTTATGTAATAGTGGTCTCTAACCTTTTAACTTGTGAGTAGAGTAAGTTTCAGATCTCTCACAGGTTTTAACTAATATATAAATATATAAATATATTTGTTAAAGCAAATGTGTTATATATATTATGCATATAAATGAATAAATACACTTTATGCAGGTAAGAAAATCATGTTATCAATTAATTGTAGCATGAAGCTGGTAATGCTAGCAGTCTTTTCAAAAGCAAACCCCTATAGTATGAAATTCTAAAACACAAATCATGTTTTATATACATATATATATGTATATATACACATATATATGAATCTTCATGTTCTTTGAAACTTAGGTAAGATTCTGCAAATATTCATTGATGTATTTATTTTTTAAAGAGGTTTTGTTTTCAGATATTACTAAAATGTGAGATATTTGGACATGTAATTTTGAGATCACCATAGCTGAAAATGAAGACAACCAATGCAATTTAATCTGATCCTTTTTAACTATAATATCTGTAAAACTCTTCCTGTAAATTATTCACAAGTTTCTTTTGCAGAAGAAGGATATCATTGCAGCCTAATTCTGTTAGAATATTTTACTTGGATTTAAATGGGTGCATATTCATATGTGACTACATTTTACTGGTCTACTTTTCTTTCCCTTTCATCTTTGGGAAAAGATTATCCTGATACATTGTTCTATGTGCAGGACCTGTGTCTTAATAAAATCTGCCTTTAGTAGGTGAATTTTAATCTAGTCTTAAGAGAGTAAACTTAAATTAGTAGTCAAATGTAGGATTAAAAACTATTAAAGTAGTTTTATTTTGCTGCTTTTTTATGGCGGATTAATAGATCTATATTACTCTATTACTTCTTTAATTTCTAAAAATTTGCATTTATCTCTAATATTTGTTACATTGTCTCTCAGCAGCTAGCTGGGAAGTTAGCATTTGACCTTAACTTACATTACAAATTAGCACATCCTCTCATTATTTCACATTGTG
>NW_007231969.1:0-3638 GCF_000164805.1 Carlito syrichta
GTCCTGCGACCTGCTGCAAAGGTTCAGTACATCATCTTGGGCACCTGGAATGCGGCGACATACAGATCCCACCTAGGCTTCAGTTCACAACAAAGGATCTTAATATTTCTCAGATTGTGAAAGTAAGGGAAGCAATTGGATGATCTTAAGCAAGAAAGTGACAGGATGGGATAACACATCCTCTAAATGCAAGGCCCCTGTGGGGGTGTTGCAGAACTCCCACCCGCTACCAAACTTGGAGGCATGGAGGTCAACAGAAGCTGAACCAGGGTCCTTGTGCACCCCTCTAGCCTCCCCCATAGACAGCATGTGGAAGAGGAAGTAGAAGTCTCTGTTTTGCCTTTCTCTGGGAGTTTGGGTCATTGTCTTCTGGGCTCCTCACCCTGTGAAAATCGAGGAAAAACTCCCAAAACGGAGCCCTCCTGTGCCTCGCTTCCTCAGCTCTTCTCTCGTTATTCAATAAAATTAGCATTGCTGAGGGCCAAGTTTCAGGGCCTTGCTTGATGCCCATAGGCCACGAAGGAAAGTTTTCTTGGTCTGGACTGGTTACTGGAGGGAAGAACAGAGCTCGTTTTGAAAGCAATCATTATCACATATCTTCTCCCTTTTAGTATGAATTTCCCCAGGTCTCTGATCCTCCTATATCTAGCTTATTGCTTGGATTTACATGAATTGCCAGGTTTCTCATGCCTTCTCAGTTGGCCTAGAAGACTAGCCCAACTCTCCAGGACATTTTCATGACTTTCTAGTTAGGGAGCTCCTGCTTCCTAACAAGAACATATAGAATAGATCTTGTGCTCCCTAGGCTTATATCTTTTCTCTGTCATTTATTTGTTCATGAGTTTAGGAAGTTTGCTGTTACTCTTTGGGCTTCAGTTCCTTCATCTGTACAAGTGGGTTAAAAATAATTACTCCTCTGGGTTGATATGAGACCAGAAAAATGAGTTAATGAATGTAAAGTGTCTGGCCCAAAGTAGATGTACAATAAGTATCCCTGTAAGGGTGCCTCAATCTTACTATTTAGGTCTGAGGCACTCTCTTATGTTTAGATTGACCCCCTGTGTTCCTTTTCTTTGCTGTAGGCACCAGTACCTCAACCATTTTTTAGGCTTATGTGGACCTCTATAGTTTCCCTTCATGGATATGTTAGTTAAAGTACAAATTTTACTCACACCCTATCCTAAATGAAATGACCCTGCCCATAGGCAGTACTGCCTACGTAGCCACTTTTCTACCATGTGACATTACCTGTCATTATTCCCCTTACCACAGCTAAATTTTTGTGGTGGGGTAGGGACAAATACCTGTTCACAAGGTGTAAGCTGGTCTATATGAGATGGCTTGAAAAAAATGACCTAGGCCAATCAGATTTTCTCTATCTAAAATATGAAAGAGAAAATGACAACAATAACAACAAACAGTGAATTATCACAGCTAAAAGGTCATGAGGTATTTTTGAGACTGAAGAAATCATAATAGGCCATGCACATGGGTATTTATGTGTAACAGTGAATGATTAGAGTAATTCGAGGCAGTCAAGTGATAATAGGATGGAAAGAAGCAGACACTGAGTGTAGCCAAATCTCTAGAATGAAGGCCCTAAACTTCTACTTTAAATCTCTAGGGCCCAAAATTTGAAGCCCAAACTGTTCCCTATTCCGGTCTTGGTGAAGTCTGTTCCTGTTACAATTTTTATTTTATTTTATGCTTTTTTTAATTTTAAAAATGTGGAGTACGGCTGGCCTCGGTGGCTCAGCCTGTAATCCTGCACTTTGGGAGGCTGAGGTGAGTGGATTGCCTGAGCCCGCGGGTTCGAGACCTGCCTGGGCAACTTGGCAAGACCTCATCTCTACAATAAATCAAAAAATTAGCCAGGCGTGGTAGCCCACGCCTGTAGTTCCAGCTACTTGGAAGGCTGAGGCGGAAGGATCGCCGGAGCCCAGCAGGTCGAGGCTGCGGTGGCCAGGAGCAGCCACTGCACTCCAGTCTGGGTGACAAAGTGAGACTCTAACTCAAAAAAAAAAAACAACGTGGGGTACAATTCAGGATTAGGTATTCAAGTGGTCATCATAAAGTTTTATGTTACTTTATTTGAGATAGACTCTCACCATATTGCCCAGCCTGGAGTGCAGTGGCAAGATCATAGTGCACTACAACCTCAGACTCCTATACCCAAGTGATCTTCCTGCCTCAGCCTCCTGAGTAGCTGGGACTACAGGTGTGTGCCATCATGGCCAACTTCTGTTAGTTTTTGTTCTTAGATTTCTGTACTACTCCTTTCATCCTGTTAATATACTTATAGCCTTAGAATAAACTTCACTTTATATGAATTAGCTTAAGTGGGTTTCTTGTAATCGATTGAACCTGAGTAGACCCTCTGCTCTTTCTTGAATTTATCATGGATTATAACGGAACATTTTACCCTGGATAAAATGACCAATTATGGATTTCATTTATACTAAAACTTGCACCAAGTAATAGTAGATTTTAGTTGCAAACACAATCTCTTAATATTCTGCCTGGAGACAAGGATGAAGGGAAATGGAGATTGATAGAATGCAGGATCATTTGATGTAGGTTGAAGGGGCTACAGTGGCAATTAGAAAGGAGCTCATCCAAATCATTTGATATGGGCATGGGAGTAGGAGGATAGTCTTGCAGAAATAATCAAAAAATCCCAAATCATTGTCTCTTGACTGCACAAGCTATAGAAACACAATACACAACTATCCTGTCTGTTTTCACTGACCTCCAGATGAGTCAACTGTTTTCTAACTTGGTGCTTTTAAAATGCTCTGGTTTAGGCCGGGTGTGGTGGCTCACGCTTATAATCCCAGCACTTTGGGAGGCCGAGGTGAGAGGACTACCTGAGCCCATGAGTTCAAGACCAGCCTGGGCAACTTGGCAAGACCTTATCTCTACAATAAATCAAAAAACTAGCCAGGTGTGGTAGCACATGCCTGTAGTTCCAGCTACTTGGAAGGCTGAAGTGGAAAGATTGCCTGAACCCAGCAGGTTGAGGCTGCGGTGGCCATGAGCGTGCCACTGCACTCTAGCTTGGGCAACAAGTGAGAATTCAACTCAAAAAAAAAAAAATAGGCCGGACTCAGTGGCTCAGCCTGTAATCCCAGCGCTTTGGGAGGCTGAGGTGAGTGGATTGCCTAAGCCTGCAGGTTCGAGACCAGCCCCGGCAACTTGGCAAGACTTCGTCTCTACAATAAACCAAAAATTAGCCAGGCGTGGTAGCACTCACTTGTAGTTCCGGTTATTTGGAAGGCTGAGGCGGAAAGATCACAGGTGCCCAGTAAGTCAACGCTGGGGTGACCTTGAGTGTGCCACTGTACTCCAGCCTGGGTGACAGAGTGAGACTCTAACTCAAAAAAATAAAATAATAATAATAATAATAATAAAATGCTCTGGTTTATCTCTAGGGTTTTTTACCTCACTTTTCTCTCATCTTGTCTCCTAATCCCTCCCTACTTCCTCCCCTCCCTTATTTTTTTTTTTTTGAGTTGGAGTCTCACTCTGTCACCCAGACTGGAGTGCAGTGGCCACTCCCGGCCACCGCAGCCTCGACCTGCTGGGCTCTGGTGATCCTTCCGCCTCAGCTTTCCAAGTAGCCGGAATTACAGGCATGC
>NW_007231969.1:3680-6494 GCF_000164805.1 Carlito syrichta
CAGAGAGATGAGGTCTCGCTGCCCAGGCGGGTCTCGAACCCACAGGCTCAGGCAATCCACTCACCTCAGCCTCCCAAAGGCGCCATTTTTTTTTTACCTTGAGCTGCTTATCTTATCTGATTGCTTACTCTTTAACTCTGTTATATTTTTGCCTACCTGCCTCAGAAGTAAGCCCATGCACCATAAAGCAGTTTGCCTATCATGGTGACTTGATTTCTGAAGAACTGGCCTAGAGTTCCCTACTCTATCCTCTTTGAGCTCCCTGGGGAAGGGTCTACAGATTATCTGATAAATGTGTTTCATTCCCCTATTGGTTTGTTATCTGTATTCACTCTGGAACTTCCCATCTTTCCACTTTCTCCACAAAACCTCTCAACTCACCCTAAATGCATGTATAAAATATCAGCTGATACAGAATGCAAATAAATGCAGCTACTTTCCTGGCACTGACTTGTAGCTTGGTTCTGGTTCAACCCCTGTGATGCTGGCAAGAGTAATAACTCAACAACCGCATGTCAGCAAGTAGAAAGAAATGGCCTGGAGAATGGACTGAAGTTGGTAGTGTACAGGGCTTTCCCTGGAATTTCAAGTTCCTGGAAAGAGCTTTTAAATAGTCAAGAACTCAGATTTGGAGCCATCATTAGGCCTAAGATTGTGACCTACAAGGATCCTACTCCTATGAGAAGGAGAGTGGAAAATGAGGAATAGTTTAATGGGTCATCTGAAGTACAAAGTCACTCCAAAAGGGATTTACCTAGTGGTCAAGCAGTTTTTCTTCAGAACCAGAGGTCATGCATCTGAGAACAAGCCCCAAAGTTCTCTGCTTCCTCCATAACTACTCTCAGTCTTCAGTTTCCTACGAATGAGGAAAACAGATTTTAAACACAAGAGGAAGTTAAAGTAGTGAAATAAAGTGACTAGCAGCTTGTTTAGTGTATTGACCTAAACCAAACTATGACTAGACCTATCACATGGTAAACACTCAAAAAATGTTAGCTATTATTATGGCGATCAGAAGCAGCTAGTTGCAGTTGGACTCTGAGCAAAAGGGATTGGATAATCTTGCAGATAGTTGCGGCAGAGCATGAAAGAGCCTGGGAAAGTTTCCTACTCGAGTAAAATATATCTTCTTAGGAACCAAAACTTAAGTCTGCAAGTATTTGTTGCTTTCTTCCTTGCACAGGGCTGATCAATACTAATGTATTCCTGGGTTTGGACCCTATGTTTTCAAGATAGATTTTGTGCAAACTTTCCCTGTATTATGACAACACAATTAACTCATCCTTGTTACAGTTTGAACTCAAGACAACTCTTCCTTACCATGCCCCCCGTCACTGTCAATGAATTCCATTCTAGTCATTTCTACTTGAGAATCAGCCTGATTGAACTTGGAAGAGTTCTAGTATCCTTGATTATGCTTAGAAGACATGTAGTCTTTTTTATAGAAATGTAAAAAACACTCAATAACAATCTTATAAGCACACATCATCTCTCTAGGTTAGCTGCTTTTTGTTCATCTCTATTTCCTATTGATTCTGGATAATTTTTTTTTTGAGATGGAGTCTCATTCCATCTTCCAGGTTGGAGTACAGTGGCGCACTTACAGCCACCCTAGTGTCAACCTGCTGGGTTCAGGCGACCCTTCCGCCTCAGCCTTCCAAGTAGCCAGAACTACAGGCATGTGCTACCACGCCCATCTAATTTTTTGATTTATTGTAGAGATGAGGTCTCACCAAGTTGCCTAGGCTGTTCTCGAACCTGTGGTGGGCTCAGGCAGTCCGCTTACCTCAGCCTCCCAAAGTGCTGGGATTACAGGCTTGAGCCACCATGCCCAGCCAATAATTTTAATTTGAAAAACTCTTTCTGATCTTGTTCCTAAATATATCCTTTTGGGGGCCTGTGATGTCCTCTGGATTATGGAGTCACATCATACACACACATATGTGAAAATAAGAATGTAAATAATGGGGATGAATCTGCCTACCATTCCATTCAGCCTAAGTCTATGTCCCAGCATGAGTGAGGGCTGGGACACTTGACTTTGCTGTTCATTTAGGTGATCTCAGTTTCTCTCTGTTTCTCATAGTATATTTCATCATCATCTTCAGTGTGTTAGTGTTTAAGAATATGTATTTTTCATGCAGTAGGGTCCCTAAGCATAAACCAGCTACTTTAATCTGCTGCTTAATTGAAGAAACAAACAGGGATCCATTTCAAGACTTGCCAGAGTCCAGCTCCAGCCGGGTTCAGGGTACCTCAAAGGTGGAGATGGCATCAGTGATTGGGGAAGAAGAAAGAGAGAAAGAGAGAGAGAGAGAGAGAGAGAGAGGAGAGAGAGAGAGAGAGAGAGAGAGAGAGAGACACACTGGACTCCAGTCTAGTGCAGAAGCGATGTGTGTTATTGGGAATTACAACGGGTCTTTTATACACAAAGTCGATGTGGGAGGGGCGTCCCCCACCCACCAGAAACCTTAATCCATGAAAATTTAATCAATGATTGCCTTTAAACCCTTTTCATATGATAATCT
Source organism: Carlito syrichta (assembly GCF_000164805.1). NCBI lineage: Eukaryota > Metazoa > Chordata > Mammalia > Primates > Tarsiidae > Carlito > Carlito syrichta. The sequence continues at coordinate 6,209 of NW_007231969.1, forward strand.
TAAAATCCCATAACAAAGGATAACATAATCTATGACTGACATATTCTATAAACCTTTTTCATCCTAAGCTGATTGATTTATGCCAAGTTAAACAATTCTATAGAAGCTTAAATATTTACTTTACAAACGAAAGTGGCCCATCCCAGAATGTTTGGAATGTGGCCCTGTCCAAAGTTCACAGTGCGCTACCTGCAAGTAACCCAGCCGCATTCTTTCAACAAAATGGCTGTCTTCTAAAACTATATTCTACAATTTACACCTTCAATAAATCCTAAGATCATGACCC
>NW_007231969.1:6598-7051 GCF_000164805.1 Carlito syrichta
TGTAGAAAGGGGGAGGAAATGGGATCAATAGCTCCTGAACGCATCCTAGTGGTCTTGGGGTCAACGGCCCTTCCTGATTCCTAACGCTCAGTGGGCCTCCGTAGCCGGCTCCCAACAAAGACTGATCTTATTCATAGACTTTATGTAGACCTTTAACATGGAACCTTCATGAATGACTCTCAAGAATAATTTTGGGCCAGGCTCAGTGGCTCAGCCTGTAATCCCAGCACTTTGGGAGGCTGAGGAGAGTGGATTGCCTGAGCCCAGGGGCTCAAGTTCAGTCCGGGCAACTTGACAAGACCTCATCTCTACAATAAAATCAAATTTAGCCGGGCGCAACAGCGCATGCCTATAGTTACAGCTACTTGGAAGGCTGAGGCGGAAGGATTGCCAGAGCCCAGCAGGTCGAGGCTGCGGTGGCCTTGAGCATGCCACTGCACTCCAGCCTGGGCA
>NW_007231969.1:7324-16743 GCF_000164805.1 Carlito syrichta
CTACCACGCCCAGCTAATTTTTGATTTATTGTAGAGATGAGGTCTCACCAAGTTGCCAAGGCTGGTCTCGAACCCCTGAGCTTAGGGAATCCTCTGGCCTCGGCCTCCCAAAGTGCTAAGATTACAGACTTAAGCCACAGCGCCTGGCCTCACCTCTTAATAACATCACATTGCCATTAATTTTCAACACCTGGATTTGGAAGGGACACATTCAAGCTATAACAAAAGTTCATGGGAAAATCATGAATGGGGTAGTACCAGTACCCATGAAATATGCATGTGTAGTCGAGCTCGGTGACTCAGCCTGTAATCCCACCACTTTGGGAGGCCAAGGCGAGTGGATTGCCTGAGTCCGTGGGTTCGAGACCAGCCAAAGCAACTTGGAGAGACCATGTCTCTACAATAAATAAAAAATAAGCCTGGCGTGGTAGCATGCCTGTAGTTCCAGCTACTTGAAAGGCTAAAGCGGAAGGACCACCTGAGCCCAGCAGGTTGAGGCTGTGGCAGCTGTGAGCGTGCCACTGCACTCCAGCCTGGGAGACGGAGTTAGACTCCAACTCAAAAAAAAAAAAAGAAAAAGAAAAGAAATATGCATGTGTAGGTATGTGTGGAATGAGGAAAACGATGAAGAAGATCTATTAAATTGAGGGCATTAATTGGGAAGGACTGGGATCCTGAAAATTGGAGTGAGGACCTATGAGAAGATCCCAATGAAGCTGGGAACACCATACCCCTAAATTCTGCTGCCTTTGCCAACCCTTGTCTGAGAAAGTTAACCCTGTTTTGCCTGAAGAACCTGTAATAGTCTTCTTGAGGTAGTTTCCTTGCAAGGCACTGCTGAGTCTCCTCAGAACCCACCCCGCAACCTCTATTTACTTCTAGATATGTAGCTGGACTCAAGTTCCAGGAGACCTTGAAGGGTAAAGTACAAAGTATGACCGTGGAGGAACAACTGCATATTTTTTTCAGTTTATATAGACAGAAATTTGGAATATGTGTGGGAGTGGACATTAGGATGGGGGATAGTGTTGGAAAGAATAATCAGTTGAATCAGGCTGAATTTATTAGCATGAGCCTACTAAGCAGAAATTACAGATTTAGTGTTTTAGCTCGAGGTATTAGAAAGGGCTCTAACTGGTTGGTTGGTTGACTGAAACATGGACCAAAATGTTGCCTACATCATAAGAAGTTGAAATGAGCCGGGCTTGGTGGCTCAGCCTGTAATCCCGCGCCTTTGGGAGGCTGAGGTGAGTGGATTGCCTGAGCCCGCGGGTTCGAGACCCGCCTGGGCAGCAAGACCTCATCTCTACAATAAATCAAAAACTCAGCCGGGTGTGGTAGTGCATGCCTGTAATTTCGGCTACTTGTAAGGCTGAGGCGGAAAGATCGCCGGAGCCCAGCAGGTCGAGTCTACGGTGGTCGGGAGCGGCCACTGCACTCCAGTCTGGGCGACAGAGTGAGACTCCAACTCAAAAAAAAAAAAAAGAAGAAGTTGAAATGCCAGAACTGCCTTGGTACACTATAAAAGAAGAGATCTAAAGGATTAAGTAGATTGGTATGTTAGAGCAGATTTATCATTTAAGATCCCTTCACTCATACTGGGAGGACACACCTTTCACCATGACTATGAGAATATATTTGCAAAAAGAACCCCAGCATCATTGAAGAGTTGGGTGGTGTCTTTTCTCTGTAGGTCAGAAATTACAGTGAAAACTACTGCCATCCAACTGGAATCCCTAAATACAGTGGTAATAATTGGATCCTGGGGTTGTAGAGCCCAAATGGTGGGACTAAATTATCAAAGACAAAGTGGGTGGGGTTACCATAAAGGACAAGAGAGTCAAAATGATAATTAAAATAGTGGAACTTTCAGAGACCTTTGGTGTTGGCTAGCTAAACATCATGTCCCCAGAAAAGAAATAGATAAGCAGTCTACTAAATTTTCCTTGAGCTGTACAAGTAGGAGAGCTCTAGTTTGAGTGAATAATACCTAACTTGATCACCAACACAGACTCACTCTCAAATCAACTCCCAGATTTCAACCAATTATCCGACCCAGAACCCCTTGAATGAAGGGGAGGCCAAATTCCCTTGAGGAAGACTCCTATTATACTGCCAAAAATGTATGCTGTTAATCTTTTTCCTAGTCTTCCCCCCAAAGGAACCTATGGCCATTTATCAAGTGACTGTTCATTGGGAGATTACTGTACACTGACTCTGAACTGGCACTAATTCCAGGAGACCCAAAAGGTCACTGTGGTCCACCAATTAGAGTAGGAGTTTATGAAAGTCAGGTGATCAATATAGTTTTAGCTAAGTTCTGTCTCACAGAGGGTCTAATGAATCTCTAAATTCATCCTGTGGTTATTTCCCCAGTTTCAGAATGCATAATTGGAATAGACGAACTCAGCAACTGGCAGAACCGACACATTGTTTTTTCTGATTGTTACTTGAGTGCTATTATGAAAGAAAAAAACCAAGTGGAAGCCACTAGAACTGCCTCTACATAGGAAAATAGTAAATCAAAGGTAATACCACTTTCGTGGAAGGATAACATGAGGGAGAACACAAAAAACTCTGGAATTTATTTATTAAAAATTGTGTATTTATTCCTACATGTTTAAACTTCAGTCGCCTTCAAAGTCAACTTTCTGTTTGATGCAATACACCTATTGAAACACTTTTCCCACTGCTCAAAACAGTGTTTGAACTCATTAATTTTAATGCCTTTTAATGCTTCTGCCATTTATTGTTTCACCTCTTCCACATTTGCAAAACATTTCCCTTTGAGGACTTTTTTCACCAGGGGAATCAAAAAAAAGTCACCCAGAGCAAGATTGGATGAACAGGGAGGGTGGGGCATGGGGGTCATGCTGGGAGAAGGTTTGGTCAAAAACATCTAAACACTCAGTGAGGCATGGGCAGGTTGTTCATGTAAATCACCCATCATGAAATGGGAAAATGCATTGAAATAATCTCAAAAAAAATTTCACTGAAACCAAACGCAGCCTCTCACAACAGCACTGACTGGTACACTGATGTCAGTGGGTTCCTAGAACACTTACCTAGCAGGGAAAGCCTGTAGTACAAGGGGCTTGCTCTCCAAAAAATAATTTCAGATTTTTTTTTGTTCTCCCTTGTGTCACCATCAAGTACTTGAAAAATGCAAGATGTGATTCTCATCACATCCCATTCAACTCACCTATTTAGCCTGTGAATAAAGCAGATGGATCTTGAAGAATGACACTGGATTATTATGAACTTAATTAGGTGTTGACTCCAATTACAGCTGCTGTTCCAGATGTGATTCTGTTGCTTAAGTAGATTAATATATCTCTTGGTACCTGGTATGTAGCTATTAATCTGGCAAATGCTTTTTCTTGGTACTTATTAGTAAAGACCACAGTTTGGTTTCAGCTGACATTGCCAGCAGTATATCTTCACTATCGTATGTCAGGGACATGCCAACTCTCTAGCCCTATGTCATAATTGAGTCTACATGGACCTTGGTCACCTTTTCCTTCCACGAAACATCACACTGATCCATTATATTGATGATACTGTGCTGACTGGACCTAGTGAACAAGAAATAGCAACTACTCTAAACATATTGGTAAGACATTTGAACGTCAGATGGTGGCAATTAAGTCCAACAAAAATTCAGTGACCTTTCAACTCAGTGAAATGTCTAGTTGTTCAGTGGTGTGGGACATGTTGAGATAACACTTCTTTTTAAAGATAGAGTCTCACTCTTGCCCAGGCTGGTCTCGACCTCCTGGGCTCAAGCGATTCTACTGCCTCAGCCTCCTAAAGTACTGGGATTACAGATGTGAGCCACTGTACTCAGCCTAAGATATTACATCCAAAATGAAGGATAAGTTGTTGTATCTGGCCCCTACTACATCCAGAAAAGAGGTTAAGTGCCTAGTGGGCCTCTTTGGATTATGGAGAAGACGTATTTCTAACTTGGGTGTGCTACTCCTACCCATTTACTAAGTAATCTAAAAAGTTGCTAGTTTTGAGTGGGACCAGGAGAAGACTACACAACAGGTTCAGCCTGCCATGCTAGTATCTCTGTTATATGGCCTACTTGATCCAGCCGATCTGATGGGACTTGAAGGTTCAGTGGCAGATAAAGATACTATTTGAAGACTTTGTAAGAGTTCTATTGGTGAATCAAGTGCAGATCCTTAGGATTGTGGTTCAAAACCCTTCCATCTTTTCTGGATAACTACTTTATTTTTGAGAAGCAGCTTTTGGCATCCTACTGGAGCTTAGTAGAGACTGAATGCTTAATCATTTGTCACCAAGTTACCATGTAATCGAAGCTGTTCATCATGAACTAGGTATTATCTGGTCCACCAAGCCATAAATTTGCCACATAAAGCAACACTTTATTATCAAAGGAAGTGATATATACAAGATTGGGCTTGAGCAGGCCCTAAAGGTACAAGTAAGTTATGTGAGGAAATGATCCAAATGTCACAAATCTGTATCAATGTACAGCTGTGGCCAATGGTTTAACTAGATGGTCTGGGACTTGGAAGAAATGTGATTGAAAAATTGGTGACAGCCGGACTAGGTGGCTCAGCCTGTAATCCTGTGCTTTGGGAGGCTGAGGTGAGTGGATTGCCTGAGCCCACGGGTTTGAGACCCGCCTGGGAAAATTGGCAAGACCTCATCTCTACAAGAAATCAAAACATTAGCCAGGCATGGTAGCACACGCCTATAGTTCCAGCTACTTGGAAGGCTGAGGCGGAAGGATCATCGGAGCCCAGCAGGTCCAGGCTGTGGTGGCCAGGAGCAGCCACTGCACTCCACTCTGGGCGACAGAGTGAGACTCCAACTCAAAAAAAAACAGAAAAATTGGTGGCAAGGAGATCCAGGGAACTGCTATGTGGATAAACCTCTCTGAATTGGCAAAGGATTTGAAGATATTTATGTTCCATGTAATTCTTTTTCAGCACAGTAATATCTTAATAATCAAATGGATACGATGACCCTTTTTTGTGAGTAAACCTTAGTACTATCATGTCTTGTAATTATGGAGAAACACAATAACCCAATACAGGCAGGACTACTGACAGCCCAGATCCTTCAGCAATAAAGGTTTGGGACATCTCCACCAAGCAAAGAACCACCATCAGCTAAGAGCAAGGAGAATATGGAATTAATAATGGAAGAAGGTAGTTATGACTATGTGGCCAGTAGCAGAAATGAGGACTATGATAATTTTGAGTATTTCTTCTTTATTTTGCTTTCTTCCCTGTCTTATATCTTTCTCATCTATTATAAGATGTGTTAATAATAATACTATAATAAACTAAAATAGCTTACATTACACTATTTAAGTTACAGGATATCAGGAAGAAGAATAAACATCACCAAAGGACTTTGCATCCCCTTCTGGGGAGAGTATCTTTTTGATTGTACAGAGGATAGTTAGGTGAAAGTATGAGTGTGCTATTTTCCTTATTTTGAGATTAGGCATGGCTTAAGGGGATGTGTATGGGTGCCAAGTTGAAAAAGGAGTGAACTCTGCTGGTCATTTTTATGTGCCAACTTGGCTAGGCTATATTACTCGAGTATCCAATCAAACACTAATGTAGATCTTTCTATGAAGGTATTTTGTAGATATGATTAACATCTTCAGTCTATATTATATAAATTAGATCCTCCTCAATAGTTGTGAACTTTATCCAATCAGTTGAAGGACCTTAACAGCAGAACTGAGGTTTCCCTGAGAAAGAAGAAATTCCATCTGTGGACTGCAGCATCAGCTCATGCCTGAGAGTTTCCAGTCTCCCATTCCTAATGGTCTCTCCTACAAATTGTGAACTTGCCTAGCCAGCCCCATAACTGCATAAGCCAATTTTTTGTCATATATATTTTCATACACACATATATGTAGATAGATGATATAGATAGATATAGATATAGATACGGATGTGGACATGGGCATAGATATAGACATAGATATAGATAATCTTACTGGTGTTTGTCTCTCTGGTGGAACCCTGATCCAAGGCTCTTTTTTATTTTTTTGAGTCAGAGGCTTACTCTGTCGCCTAAGCTGGAGTACAGCAGACTCACGGTCACCACAATCTCAACCTGCTGTGCTCAGGTGATCCTTCCACCTCAGCCTTCCAAGTAGCTGGGACTACAGGCACCCAACCCCTATCCGGCTAAGTTTTTGATTTATTGTAGAGACGAGGTCTCACCAAGTTGCCCAGGCTGGTCTCAAATCCCTGGATTCAGGTAATCCTCTTGCCTCTGCCTCCCAAAATGCTGGAATTATAGACGTGAGCCACTGTGTTCAGATACAAGGTTCTTAATGTAAGTTACAGTCCATTCAGTCATGGGTGCCAGTCTCACATATGAAGCATACAAGTATAGCCAGCTGTGTTTTCTTCTTATCTTTGGCAGTGGTGTGAGTTACCAGTAACATCTGACATCATGGCTTTTTCCCAGCATGGTGTACAGTGAGCTCAAGAATTTGGGGACTGATAAGAAAATACATCATGGCAGTAGCATACAACAAGCTTTATTCAGGTGTTGCTTAAACAGGTTGTGTGAAAAGGAAAAAAAGTCCCGCACAGCAGGATACCTTCTACAGATAGCAGCACAGGCTCACTACTCAGAAGGTCAAGAGGACCAGGGAACTCCTGGGGAGAGTAGGTAATGTTGCTCAGAAGCAAGATGGAGAGCCTCTAGGTTAGAGAGCTCTGAAGGTCAGTTTGTCATATCTACCTATGACTTGCAGATATCTCACTCTGATGCCCAGGCTGGAGTGCAGTGGCACGATCATGGTTCACCACAACCTCGACCTCTGGGCTCTGTTATCTGGGGCATACAAATAAGGCAGGTTTTAAGTGGTTAAAAATCTGCTTATTAGAGCTGTATTTAAAACAATTAGATGTATAAAATTTTGAGTTTGGTACTGGCAGGCTTTCGAGCTAAAGGACTTACTTAGCCTACTGTTAAGTAAATGACATAGAGGCCAATATACAGGGCCATCTTTAGCTCAGTTATGTAACAGTCTATCCTCTGACTCCATCTTGTTTTATATTCTAAATTGTATTTCATTTCATAATGACTGAGTCTGGAGTTAGCAATGAAGCACTTAAAGACCCAGAATCCTATAAGGGCACAAACTATGATTTCAAATCCTGTTCACAGAGAGTCTGCCTATTTAATAGAAAAAGCAAGGAGAATAAATCAGAAAAAGAGATTCTGATATGTTCAATCTGTCTAGTGAATAGAGTGGCATTATGGCCCCTTTGATACATGTTACTGGCTATCTGTATAACTTGGTAATTATCTAACCACATGCAGCAAGATGTGTTAGTAAGTGTGCAAACCACCCCTGCCACTCCACTTTAGCAGCTAATAAGTAATCTAGATCTACACACTCATCAAATACCATGGGTCCTAAAGTATGGAGAGATTTTGTCAAGAGTTCCAGTCCTTGGGCAGTTTAAATTACGTGGATAATTCCTTGGAAATGGCTATCTGTGTCTCTTAATTGTTGTAGGGTGCCCTGTACTTAGACTGTTCTATACTGGCCCCAAAGTTAGCAATTCTAGGGTGCTTAGTACCATGTGGATTATGTGGTAAAGCTCATTTGTGGCATTGGAGGGTTGCACTTAGCATGGTTTGTAGGGGCAAATGCTGGAAGTTTCTGCTACTGAGTAAAAATCTACTGGAATTTTGAGCCAAACACAAGTGTAGGATTTAACTTCCAGGATCAGATAAGGAAAAGCTTGTGGTAGAAGTCATTTGATTCCCTTACAGGTCCACAGGCTCCCTCTGTTGCCTGTATTCCTATGAAGGCAAGTTTGTGTGACTTAGTGCAATTTGAGGTTGTATTAGTAGGAGCTTGTAATGTTAGTCAAACAAGCTTGCGTGTTACCAGCCTTGCATTCAGCACCTAGGCCAACTAAATTGATTATGGGTTCATCCCCCCATTGCCCACATATTTGTGTGAGATTAGCCTCTGGATGTTGTTGTTGGATATTGATGGCTAGGAGAATAGGCTCATATCAATAAGTGCAGTTTTTTTTTTTTTTTTGAGGGAGAGTTGGAAGAGGTATTATGCTATGTGTACTAAAGTCAGGTTGGTGGAAGCAAGCCCAGCATGGTTAGATTTGCTATCTTCTGTACTGCCGTGGCTAAAGCTATATACAGATTTGGTTTGATGAGCAGTTGTGTGTTCCTGATTGCCCAAATTGATGGGCACTGGTAGTTGGGGTCAATTGCCAGTAGTAAATAGCATCAGTGTGTTTCCATGGGCATGGAATACATTGTGGTGGTTTTTTAAAAAAAAGATTGTGGCCGGGCGCGGTGGCTCAAGCCTATAATCCCAGGACTTTGGGAGGCCAAGGTGAGAAGAATGCCTGAGCTCAGGGGTTCGAGATCAGCCTGGGCAACTTGGTGAGACCTCATCTCTACAATAAATAAAAAAATAAGCCAAGCAAGATGCCGCGCACCTGCAGTCTAACTACTTGGAAGGCTGAGGTGGAAGGATTGCCTGAGCTCAGCAGATAGAAACTGCGGTGGCCGTGAGCATGCCACTGCACTCCAGTCCGGGCAACAGAGTGAGATTCTGACTCAAAAAAAAAAAAGTTGTTAATTTAGCAGCACACCAAATTAGATTCCAAATTATGGGATACTCACACATAGGATCTTCACAGATGAACCAAGTTATTTAAAAAATAATCATCAATTATATTACACAATTGGTCCCTGTTTGTTGTGATGTGGTTGTGTTTCACTCTAGGATCATCGCCTTCATTTTAGGGGAAAATTTTCTTGGATAACTGTTTATATAGCTTAATACCCTTAGGGGTGACCCCTTGGGAAGTGGCTGTGTGACTACATCAATACATTTCCTCCCAGGTTGGCTTCATTACTGACTTCTCATTATTGCTTCTGTCTTCTGTAAGATGAAATGTTTGTTTTTTAAGAAACCCCCAGAGGAGTAACATTGGGTGTCAATTTCTTTCAAATATTTTCCAAGTCCTTGTTAGTACAAAAAAGTAGTGGTTCAATTTGGGTGGAGAACTCCCATCCAGAGATAGGATAGATTTATCCATGGGGTCAAATATATTTTTGTTTGAATTATGTTTGCTTTAACATGCAAGAGCTATGATTGTTTACTGTGAACAGCCAGTGTTGCAATTGTTATAGAGTTTGCTTCCATTGAAGGTTATGTAAAATGTGCAGGTGATATTGTGAGAGGTTGGGTTAGGAAAAAATTCCCAAGTTGGTTGTTGTTCTTCTTTTTTTTAGAAATGTTTTGGCCCAAGAAATATATGGCAGACATTGTCTTTTTTGGATATTGATTAGTGTTCAGGGAGAGTGTATTGGTCAGGGTTCTCCAGAGAAACAGAACCAGCAGTGGGGGGGGGGGAGGCGAG
>NW_007231969.1:16763-23404 GCF_000164805.1 Carlito syrichta
TTTTTTTTTTTTTTTGAGTTGGAGTCTCACTCTGGCACCCAGGCTAGAGTGCAGTAGCACACTCACGGTCACCCCAGCATAGACCTGCTGGGCTCTGGGGATCCTTCCACCTCAGCCTTCCAAGTAACCGAAACTACAGGTACACCCTACCACGCCAGCTAATTTTTTGATTTATTGGAGAGATGAAGTCTCACCATGCTGCCCAGGCTGGTCCTGAACCCACGGGCTCAGACAATCCTCTTGACTCGGCCTCCCAAAGTGCTAGAATTACAGGCTTGACCCACCACGCCCAGCCAGTCCACTGATTTTTTTCAATTTAATTTATTTTTATTTTATTTATTTATTTGTTTGTTTGTTTATTTTTGAGTCAGGATCTTACTATGTCTCCCAGACTGGAATGCAGTGGTATGATCATGACTCACTGCAGCCTCCACCTTGTGGGCTCAGGCGATTGTTCGCCTCAGCCTTCCAAGTAGCTGGGACTACAGGTGCACCCCACTACACCCAGTTAACTTTTTAATTTTTTTTGTAGAGACAAGTTTTCGCTATGTTGCCCAGGCTAGTCTCGAACTCCTAGACTCAAGCAATCCTCCCATCTCAGCCTCCCAAAATGCTGGAATTACAGGTATGAACCATCATAACTGGCATAGTTTATTTTTTAAATTGACAAAAATTATATAATTCATTATGCACAGCATGTTGTTTTGAAGTATGCATAAATGCTTATCATTTTTTGTGATGAGAACATCTCCTTTCCCCGTTCAACACAAGGATACTATCTGGGGGTGCTTGCGGCTGCAGTGTTTACCCCAAGAATTTTTTTTTAAAAAGAGAAAGAGAGAGAATTAGAAAATATAGTAATTCTCTCTCTTTTTAAAAGTAACCCCAGCCGGGTTCGGTGGCTCAGCCTGTAATCCCAGCACTTTGGGAGACTAAGCGAGTGGATTGCCTGAGCCTGGGAATTTGAGACCAGCCTGGGCAACTTGGCGAGACCTCATCTCTACAATATATCAAAAAACTTAGCTGGGCATAGTAGCCCGCGCCTGTAGTTCTGGCTACTTGGAAGGCTGAGGCGGAAAGATCGCCAGAGCCCAGCAAGTCGTGTCTGCGGTGGCCGGAAGTGTGCCGCTGCACTCCAGTCTGGGTGACAGAGTGAGAATCCAACGCAAAAAAAAAAAAAAGAAAGTAAACCCGTAGGATTAGAGACAAGCACTGTTTAGAAATAACTCCAAGGATAGTTTTTATATTTTATTTTCACATTGAAAACCAGTCAGATTTGCTTCATCCTCAAAGAGCGTATTTATGCAAAATTCAGTGAATGCAGCAGTGAGCTGCACTTTCTTTTTTCTAAACGAGTAAAGTGTTAAAATCTACTCTTAGCAACCTTCAATGATACACTATCTTGTTGTTAACAATAGTCACCATGTTGTTCGATAAATCTCTTGAATTTATTCTTCCTACCTAACTGAAAGTTTGTAACCTTTGACCAATATCTCCTCAACCACCTTTCATAGCCCAGTGCCTGGTAACCACTATACTACTTTATACTTCTATAAATTCAACTTATTTGAATTTCACATTTAAGTGAGATCATGTGGTATTTGACTTTCTGTGCCTGATTTGTTTCACTTAGCATAGTGCCCTCCACGTTTACGCGTGTTGTCACAAATACGATTTCTTTTTTTAAGGTTGAATAGTATTCTATTGTGTTACCACATTTTCTTTATCCACTAATCTGTTGATGGACACTTAGGTTGATTCCATATCTTTGCAATGAACATAGGAGTGCTGATATCTCCTTGAGGTACTGATTTCATTTCTTATGAGTATGCACCCAGAAGAGGAATTGCTGGATCATATGGTAGTTTTATTTTTCATTTTTTGGAGAACCTCCATACTGTTTTTCACAATGGCTGTACTATTTACATTCCTACCAAGAGTTTAAAGGATTTGCTTTTCTCCACAGCCTTTCCAAAACCTGTTATCTTTTTAAATAATAGCCATTCTAACCAATGTGAAGGACTATCTCATGGTGGTTTTAATTACATTTTCTAGTAAGCTGAGCATTTATATATATGCTCAGCTTACTAGAAAATGTAATTTTCTAGTGTGTATATAGTGGGGAATAATTTGACAAGAATTGGTATTAGTTCTTTAAATGTTTGGTAGAAATTAGCAGTGAAGTCATTAGGTCCTGGACTTTTCTTGATGGGAGACTTTTTAGTACGATTCAATCTCTTTACTAAGTAAACTTATTTATTTCTTTTAGATTATTCAATCGGTTGGCATATAATTGGTCATAGTAGTCTCCTATGTATTCCTGCCACCGCAGCCTCGTCCTGCTGGGCTCAGGCGATCCCTCTGCCTCAGCCTTCCAAGTAGCCATAACTACTGGCGCGCGCTACCACGCCTGGCTAGTTTTTTAATTTATTGTAGAGACGAGGTCTTGCCAAGTTGCCCGAGTGGGTCTCGAACTCCCGGGCTCAGGCAATCCATTCGCCTTGGCCTCCCAAAGTGCTGGGATTACAGGCTATGCCACCGAGCCCAGCCTATTTGGGATATTGATACCTTATCAAATGTGTGGGTTGCAAATATTTTCTCTCATTGTATAGGTTGTCTTTCATTCTGTCATTTTTTTCCTTGGCTATGCAGAGGTTTTTTAGTTTGATATAATCCTATTTATCTATTTTTATTTGGGGATTCATATTTTTAAAATAATTGCCTACACCAATGTCATGGAGCTTTTCTCCTATGTTTTCTTCTGGTAGTTTTACAGTTTTTAGTCTTACATTTAAGTCTTTTATCCATTTGAGTTTATTTTTATATATGATGCAAGATAAAGGTCTAATTTCATTCTTCTTCATGTGGATATCCAGTTGTCCCAACACCCAACACTTATTGAAGAGACTGTCCTTTCCCCATTGTGTGTTCTTGACACTTTTGTCAAAAATTAATTGACTGTAAATGTGTGGATTTATTTCGGGACTCTCTCTTCTGTTCCCACTGGTCTATGTGTTTGTTTTTATACCAGTATCATGCTTTTTTAAAAATTATGATAGTTTTGTAATATATTTTGAAGTCAGGTAGTGTGAAGCCTTTAGCTTTGTTCTTTTTGCTCAAGATGGCTTTGGCTATTTTAGGTCTTTTGTGGTTCCATACAAATTTGGGGATTGTTTCCTATTTCTATAAAAAATGTCATTAAAATTTTGATAGGGATTGCATTGAGTCTGTAGATTGCTTTGGGTAGTGTGGATATTTTAACAATATTAATTTTTCCATTTCATGCGCCTGGAATATCTTTTTATTTATTTGCATCTCCTTTAATTTCTTATATGTGTTTTTAATATGCAAATTATTCACCTCCTTGGTTAAATTTATTCCTGAGGGTTTTTTAATGCAATTCTAAATGGAGATTTTTTTTAATTTCTTTTTTGACTAGTTTTTTGTTAGTGTATAGAAATGCTACTAAATTTGTAAATTGATTTTATATCCTGAAGTTTTACTGAGTTTGTATATTAGTTCTAACAGTTTCTTTGGTGGAGTCTGTAGGGTTTTCTACATATAAGATCATATTGTCTACAAATAGCAACTTTCTGTTTGGGTGCATTTTATTTATTTATTTATTTTTAATTTTTATTTTGGGTGCGTTTTCTTTCTTTCTTTTTTTCCAGTTGCTCTGGCTAGGACTTCCAGTACAATGTTGAACAGAAGTGGCATGAGTGGCCACCATTGTCTTGTTACTGATCTTCGAGGAAGACTTTCAACTTACCACCATTGAGTATGATGTTATCTGTGGGTTTGTCATATATAGTTTTTATTGTGTTGCAGTGCATATCTTCCATATGTAATTTGTTGAGAATTTTTATTATGAAAGGATACTGAATTTTGTCAAATTCTTTTTCTACATTTATTGAGATGACCATATGGCTTTTATCCTTCACTCTGTTTTAATGTGATAAATCACATTTATAGATTTGTGTATGTTAAACTGCCCTTGCATCTGTGGGATAAATCCTGCTTTATAGACAGGCATGGTAGCCCGCCTCTGTAATTCCAGCTACTTGGAAGGCTGAGGGGGAAGGATCTCTGGAACCCAGCAGATTGACTCTGGGGTGGCCATGAGTGTGCCTGCTTGAACATTGCAGATTATCCTTTTAATGTGTGCTGTTGAATTTGGTTAGCTGTATATATATATTTTTTTGCTATTGTTTTGTTGAGATTTTTGCATCTTTGTTCATCAGGAATATTGGCCTGAAATTTTCTTTTTGTGTAGTGTCTTTTTCTGGCTTTTGTGTCACAGTAACGCTCACCTTGTAAAATTACTTTGGAAGTATTCCATCTTTTTCAATTTTGGGGAATAATTTGACAAGAATTGGTATTAGTTCTTTAAATGTTTGGTAGAAATTAGCAGTGAAGTCATTAGGTCCTGGGCTTTTCTTGATGGGAGACTTTTTAGTACGATTCAATCTCTTTACTAAGTAAACTTATTTATTTCTTTTAGATTATTCAATCGGTTGGCATATAATTGGTCATAGTAGTCTCCTATGTATTTCTGTAGTCAGTTATAATGTCTCCTTGGACATTTCGGATTAATTTAGTTGTCTTCTGTCTTTTTGTGTTGATTTTGTTTATCTTTTCAAAACACCAACTCTTGGTTTTGTTGATTTTTCTATTGTTTTTATAGTCTATTTCTTTTATTTCTGCTCTGATTTGTGTATTTCTTTCCTTCTACTAACTATAGGCTTAATTTGTTCTTGTTCTTCTAGTCTTTAAGGTGCAATATTAGGTTGTTTATTTGGGATCTTTTTTATCTAGGTGTTTATTACTATAAAATTCTCTCTTAGAATGGATTTTTAATTGCTTTGCTTTGCTTATTTATTTATTTTTTATGATTAGTTAAGTAAAACAGTAGGAGTGGAGAAGGAAGAAAGAAATCTGGAACTGGTTGTGATCAATTAGTTGTAAACACCAGTGTATTCAGACCAGTCTCAGAATTGCTTTTGCTGTATTCTATAAGTTGCAGTATGTTGTGTTTCCATTTTCATTTATCTCAAGATATTTTAAAATTTCTCTTAATTTCTTTTTTTATCCATTGGTTGTTCAGGAACATGTTGCTTAATTTGCATGTATTCCTGAATTTTCCAAAATTTCTCCTGTTATTAATTTCTGGTTTCATATCATTCTAATCAGAAAAGATACTTGATTTAATTTCAGTCATCTTAAATTTGCTAAGAATTGTTTTGTAGCCTAATATATGATGTATTCTGGAAAATGTTCCATGTGTGCTTGAGAAGGATGTGCATTATGTTGCTATTTGATAGGCTATTCTGCATTTGTGCATTAATTTCATTTCATCTAATATGCAGTTTAAGTCCAATATTTCCTTATTAATTTTCTGTCTTGATGATCTGTCCATTGCTGAAAGTGAGATAGTAAAGTCTTTTACTATTGTTTTATTACAGTCTATCTCGTTCTTCATATTTATTTATATTTGCTTTATATATTTAGTTACCCCAATGTTGGGTTTTTGGGGGGGAGTTTTTTTGGTTTTTTTTTTTGTTTTTTTTTTGAGTTGGAGTCTCACTCTGTCGCCCAGACTGGAGTGCAGTGGCCGCTCCCGGCCACCGCAGCCTCGACCTGCTGGGCTCCAGTGATCCTTCCACCTCAGCCTTCCAAGTAGCTGGAACTACAGGCGCGCGCTACCATGCCCAGCTGATTTTTGATTTATTGTAGAGATGAGGTCTTGCCAACTTGCCCAGGCAGGTCTCGAACCCGCAGGCTCAGGCAATTCACTCACCTCGGCCTCCCAAAGTGCTGGGATTACAGGCTGAGCCACTGAGCCCGGCCCGGGTTTATATATATTTGTAAATGTATCCTCTTGATGAATTTACTCCTTGAGCATTATATAATGACCTTCATTGTCTCTTTTTACAGATTTTGATGGTCTGTTTTACCTGATATAAATATAACTATTCCTGCTCTCTTTTGGTTTCCATTTGCATGGAGCATCTTTTTTTCATTTCTTCACTTTCAGTCTATGTGTGTTCTTACAGGTGAAATGAGTCTCTTGTAGATGGCATATAGTTAGGTCTTGTTTTTTTTTTTAATCATTTTCTTACAGATAGGGTTTCATTACCTCTTGCAAGTTTCCCAGGCTTGACTCAAACCTCTGGACTTGAGCAATCCTCCCACCTCAGCCTGTAACTGAAATTATAGGCATGCACCACCTCACTCTTTCTGGAAAAAGTAATTTAGTTGCATTCGAGGTAATTATTAATAAGTAGAGACTTATGACTACCATTTTGTTCGTTGCTTTTGGTTATTTAATGAATTATTTTTCCCTTACTTCTTTCTTGCTGTGTTTATTTGTGATTAAGTGATTTCCCCTAGTGGTATGCTTTGATTTATTACTTTTTGTCTTTTATGTATCTACCATAGGGTTTTGCTCTGTGGTTATCATGAGGCTTTAAAAAAAATCTTATAGGTGTAACAGGCTGCTTGAAGCTGATAACAACTTAACTTTGCATTTTAAAAAAAACCCAGCCGGGCTCGGTAGCTCAGCCTGTAATACCGCGCCTTTGGGAGGCTGAGGTGAGTGGATTGCCTGAGCCCGTGGGTTCGAGACCCGCCTGGGCAGTGAG
>NW_007231969.1:23424-32858 GCF_000164805.1 Carlito syrichta
AAAAAAAAAAAAAAACCCAAGCCGGGCTTGATAGTGCTTGCCTGTAGTTCGAGCTACTTGGAAGGCTGAGGCAGAAGGATCGCCTGAGCTCAGCAGGTCAAGGCTGCAGTGGCTGTGAGCGTGCCACTGCACTCCAGCCTGGGTGACAGAGTAAGACATCAACTCAAAAAATTAAAATAAAACTCTACAATTTTACTCCATCCCCTCATCACATGTAAAATTTTTGATATCACAACTTACATCTTTTTATATTATGTATCCCTTGACAAATTATTGTAGCTATTATTACTTTTAATAGTTTTGTCTTTTAACTTTCAAACCAAAGATATAAATGATTTATACACTGTTATTACAGCATTAAAGTATTCTGATTTTGACTATGTACTCACTTTTTTTTTTTTTAATTGGAGTCTCACTTCATTGCCCAGGCTGGAGTGCAGTGTCATGCTCATGGTCTCATGGTCACCCCAGCATTGACCTGCTGGGCTCAAGCAATCCTTCCACTTCAGCCCTCCAAGTAACCGGAACTACAGACAAGCGCTACCACGCCCGGCTAATTTTTGATTTATTGTAGAGATGAGGTCTCACCAATTTGCCCAGGCGGGTCTCGAACACGCGGACTCAGGCAATCCACTCACCTCAGCCTCCCAAAGCACTGGGATTACAGGCTGAGCCACCGAGCCCGGTTTATGTACTCACTTTTCCCAGTGAGTTTTATACTTTCATATGTTTGTGTTACTAATTAGCCGGGGTTTTTTTCCTTAAGCACTTGAAATATATTCATCTCACTCACTCCTGGCCTATAAGGTCTCTGCTGAGAAATCTCCTATTAGCTTTATTGAAAGTCACTTTTATATTATTTGTTTTTCTTCTGTTTGCTTTCAATATCGTTTTTTATCCTTAATTTTTGATAGTTTCATTATAAAACATCTTGGTGCAGTTTTGCTTGGATTGAATTTTTTTTTTTTTTAGTTGGAGTCTCACTCCATCGCTCAGACTGGAGTGCAGTGGCACACTCCCGGCCACGGCAGCCTCGACCTGCTGGGCTCCAGCGATCCTTCTGCCTTAGCCTTCCAAGTAGCTGGAACTACGCACACAATCACGCCTGGCTAATTTTTTTTAAATTTATTATAGAGATGAGATCTCGCCAAGTTTCCTAGGCGGGTCTCGAACCCTCGGGCTCAGGCAATCCACTCACCTCAACCTCCCAAAGCACGGGATTACAGGCTGAGCCACCGAGCCTGGCTTGGATTGAATTTTATTGAAAATTTTTAACCTTCTAGTACCTGGATATTTATATTTTTCTTCAAATTTGCAGCTTTTTTTGCTCCCAGCCCCAGCCACCGCAGGCTCGACCTGCTGGGCTCCAGTGGTCCTTCCACCTCAGCCTTCCAAGTAGCCAGAACTACAGGCACGTGCTACCACGCCTGGCTAATTTTTGATTACTTATAGAAAGGAAGTCTCGCCAAGTTGCCGGAGTGGTTCTCGAACCCGTGGGCTCAAGCAATCCACTCCCCTAAGCCTCCCAAAGTGCTGGGATTACAGGTTGAGCCTCCTATTATTTCTTTAAATATGTTTTTTACCCCTTTGTCTTTCTCTTCTCCTTTATTAACTCCGATATCTACTCTTTTGATGCTGTTTTATAAATCCTGTATGTTGTCTTCATCCCTTTGCATTTTTTGTTTTCTTCTTTGTATGTGTATATATATATATATTTTGCAAACTGTATGTTTATTGGGAATTATTAATTTCATGACATTGTGATTAAAGAATAAAATGTCTCCACACCCACCCAACCATTTTACTCCATCCCCTCATCACATGCAAAATTTTTGATATCACAATTTACATCTTTTTATATTATGTGTCCCTTGACAAATTGTTGTAGCTATTATTACTTTTAATAGTTTTGTCTTTTAACTTTCAAACCAAAGATATAAATGATTTATACACTGTTATTACAGCATTAAAGTATTCTGATTTTGACTATGTACTCATTTTTTTTTTTGTCTCCACACCCACCCAACCATTTTAGCATATTCTGTGGTTACAGTAGTGAATGACTGTGTCTAGACGTCTACATTCTAAGATCCTTTTAACACTTTGAAATTGTTTTGGGCCGGGCTTGGTGGCTCAGCCTGTAATTCCAGCACTTTGGGAGGCCAAGGCAACTGGATTGTCTGAGCCTGCGGGTTCGAGACCAGCCTAGGCAACTTGGTGAGACCTCCTCTCTACAATAAATTTTTAAAAATTAGCCAGGCATGGTGGTGCACGCCTATAGTTTCAGTACTTGGAACGGTGAGGCAAACGGATTGCCGGAGCCCAGCAGGTCGACGCTGGAGTGGCCATGAGTGTGCACCTGCACTCCAGCCTGGGTGACAGAGTGACACTTCAATTCAAAAAAAAAAAAAGTAAGGAAGAAATTATTGTTTTGTTTTCTTCTTTTTTATTTTTATTTTAAAGATGTGGGGTACAATTCAGGGTTAGGTACACAAATATTCATTATGCAGGTGCCCCTGTTGATGAGGTGTGCTCCTCCCTCCCCTGGCAGTTTCTGTCAACTGCCAATCCCACCCCCACTCCCCTGGCAGTTTCCCACTACTGTCAATCTCTTTCTTATAGTATTATGATAATTGATCAAGGTCTGGTTATGAGTGAGAACATATGGTACTCTGTTCTTTGTTTCTGTGATAGATCACTGAATATGATAGACTCTAAATACATCCAAGTTGTTGCGAAGTCCATATGTTTATTTTTCTTTATGACTGCATAATATTCCATTGTGTATATATACCACATTTTTTAATCCAGTCCAGCTTCGATGGGCAGCATGGTTGGTTCCATGTTTTTGCTATTGTGAATAGAGCTGCAACAAACATGCGTGTGCAGGTATCTTTTTGATAGAATGATTTGAGTTCCTCCGGATATATTTCCAATAGGGGGATTGCTGAGTCATATGGAAGATCAATTTCTAGTTCTTTCAGAAATCGCCACACTGTCTTCCAGAGAGGTTGCACTAGTTTGCATTTCCACCAGCAGTGTAGAAGTGTTCCTTTTTCTCCACATCCTCACCAGCATCGGTTGTTGTTTGTTTTATTAATGATGGCCATTCTTACTGGGGTTAGGTGGTATGTCAATGTGGTTTTGATTTGCATTTCTCTGATGATGAGTGAGGCTGAGCATTTTTTCATGTATCTGTTGGTTGCCTTTATATCTTCTTTTGAGAAGTGTCTATGCATGTCTTTTGCCCACATTTTAATGGGACTATTTGTTTTTTTACTCTCAGTGCATTTGAGTTCCTTGTAGATACTAGATGTTAGGCCTTTGTCAGATATACAGTTGGCAAATATTTTTTCCCATTCTGTGAGTTGTCTCCCTGCTCTCTGGTGATTTCTTTAGCTTTGCAGAAGCTCGTTAGTTTGATGAAGTCCTACCTGTCTATTTTATTTCTTAAGTTATGGGCATTTAGGGGTCTGAATAGGAATTGGTTGCCAGTACCAATTTCCATAAGGATGTCTCCTGCATTTTCTAAGATTCTTATAGTTTGAGGTTTTATGTTTAGGTCTTTGATCCATGTAGAGTTAATTTTTGTGTATGGTGATAGGTAGAGGTCCTGTTTCAATCTTCTGCATGTGATTAGCCAGTTTTCCCAGCACCATTTACTGAATAGGTTCTCCTCTCCCCAGTGGTTGTTGTTGGAGGTTTTGTCAAAGATGAGTTGGTTGAGAAATTGAGACTTGGCTTCTGAAACCTCTATCCTTTTCCATTGGTCTATACGTCTGTTCTTGTACTAATACCAGGCTGTTTTGATTACTGTAGCCTTGTAATAAAGTTCAAAGTCTGAAAGTGTGATACTTCCAGCTTCGTTTCTTTTGCTAAGGATTGTTTTGGCTATTCGTGGTCATTTATGCTTCCATATGAAATTTCTATATTGTCATTTCCAGGTATGAGAAGAATGATGTTGGTAACTTAATGGGTATTGCATTGAATCTGGAGATTGCCTTTGGTAGGATGAACATTTTAACAATATTGATTCTTTCTATCCATGAGCATGGAATATTTTTCCATTTGTTTGTGTCTTCTTGGATTTCTGTGAGCAGTATTTTGTAGTTCTCATTGTAAAGGTCTTTCACTTCTCTGGTTAGGAAGATGCCAAGGTATTTCATTTTTTGTGACTATTGTGAATGGGATTTTGCATTTTCTTTGGGCGTCTGCCTGCTTGTTGTTGGTGTATAGAAATGCAACTGTCTTTTGCACATTTATTTTGTATCCTGGGACTTTGCCAATGTCCTTTATCAGTGCAAGCAGGTTTTTGACAGATTCTCTTGGATTTTCAAGGTATAAGATCATATCATCAGCAAAGAGGAATAGCTTGACTTCTTCTTTTCCTTTTTGGATACACCTGATTTCCTTCTCTTGTCTAATTGCCTGATCTAGGACTTTCAACACAATGTTGAACAAGAGGGGTGAGAGTGGGCAGCCTTGTCTTGTTCCAGTTTTCAGGGGAAATGTTTCCAGTTTTTGTCCATTTAGCAATATTTAGCTGTGGGCTTATCATAGACGGCACTTACTATTTTGAGATATGTTCCTTCTATACCTAGGTATTTGAGGGTTTTTACCAAGAAGGGATGCTGGATTTTATCAAAAGCTTTCTCTGCATCTAATGATATAATCATGTGGTTCTTGTTTTTACATATGTTGATGTATTTAATGACATTTATGGGCTTGCGAATGTCGAACCAGCTCTGCACCCTGGGGATGAAGCCTACTTGGTCATGGTGGATGATTTTTGAGATGTGTTGTTGAATCCGTTTTGCTAGAATCTTGTTGAGGATTTTTGCATCTATGTTCATAAAGGATATTGACCTGTAGTTCTCTTTTTTTGTTGGATCTTTACCCAGTTTGGGTATCAGTGCGATGTTAGCTTTGTAAAATGATTTGGGGAGAATTCTATCTTTCTCAATTGCCTGGAATACTTTTGTATGTTTTGTAGAATTCTGCCAGAAAGCCATCCAGCCCAGGACTTTTTTTGTAAGTAGTTTTTGTATGACAGAGTCAATTTCCTGGGGTGTTATTGGTCTATTTAGTGTCACAATGTCTTCTTGTTTCAACCTGGAAAGGTTGTGTGATGTCAGAAAGTCCTCCATTTCATTTAGATTACCAAGTTTGTTTCCATAATCTTTTGTATTTCTTCAGGGTCAGTTGTGATTTGATCTTTTGTATTTCTGATTGTGTTTATTGGGCTTTTTCTCCCTTTTTCTTGGTCATTTTGTCTGGGGTCCATTGATCTGGTTAATTCTTTCAAAGAACCAACTTTTTGCTTTGTTGTTGTTTTCTATGATACTTTTGTCTTCTTTGTCCTGTATTTGGGCTCTTATTTTGGTGATGTGAATTCTTCTGCTAAACTTGGGGTTTTGGTGGTCTTCTCTTTCCAGCTCCCATAGGTGATTTCTTAGGCTCTCCACTTGTGATCTTTCTGTTTTCTTGATGTATGCTTGTAGAGATATAAATTCCCCTCTTAGAACAGATTTCATGGCATCCCAGAGGTTTTGATAAGGTGTTTCTTCATTTTCATTTGTTTCCAGGAATCTTTTAATTTCTGCTTTGATTTCAATGTTGACCCAGTTCAGCATCATGCTGTTTAGTGTCTATGTCATTGTGGGCTTTCGGGAGATTTTGTTAGTGTTGATATTTATTTTTATTCCACAGAATATGCATGGCAAGATTTCAACCTTATAGAATTTGTTTATGCTTGATTTATGGCCAAGAATGTGATTGAGCTTAAAGTATGTTCCATGCAATGATGAGTAGAATGTATATTCTGTGGTTGTTGGGTGGAATAATCTGTAGATATCTACTAAGTCCATTTGGCCGAGTGTCAAGTTTAGGTTCTGAATCTCCTTGTTGATTTTTTGCCTCGATGATCCATCTAGGGCTGTTAGTGATGTATTTAAGTCCCCTGCTATAATAATGTTAGAGTCAATATCTTTTTTGAGTTTTCCTTAGTAGTTGTTTTATAAATGTTGGTGCTCCTGTGTTGGTTGCATATGTGTTTAGGATGGATATTTCTTTGATGGATTGAACCTTTTTTCATTATGTAGTGTCCTTTTGCATCTTTTTAAATTTTTGTTAGCTTAAAGGCTGTTTTGTCTGATATTAAGACACAGCTCCTGCCTTATTTTGTGATCCATTAGCCTGGAAACTCATTTTCCATCCTTTAATTTTGAGTCTGTGTTCATCCCTTGTAGCAATATGAGTCTCCTGGATGCAGCAAATAATTGGATCATGGTTTCTTATCCAGTTTGCCATTCTGTGTCTTTTCAGTGTTGCGTTTAGTCCATCCATATTCAGGCTGATTGTTGAAATGTGATTGTTTATCCCTGTCATGAGGTTCTTATGAAATTTTTTCTTTGCTTGTTTTCTTTTTTAGCTTTGGGGTTGATGTATGTGTGTGTTTTCAAGTTTCTTATTGTGCTGTATTCTCTATTGATTCTGTGCTCTGCTGTCCTCTTAGGAAGCGTGTGGTCATTCTTTTTTTCTTTCTTCTGTGCTTAATAACTTTTTAAGTGTCTCCTGTAGAGCTGTTCTGGAAGTTGCATAATCTCTTAGGAATTGGATGTCTGGGATGGATTTTAATTCTCTATCACTGATGAAGCTGCTCTTGTCTGGATAAGAAATTCTTGATTGAAATTGTTTATATTTGAGGATGTTGAATATAGGGCTCCAGTCTCTTCTTGCTTGTAATGTTTCTGCCGATAGGTCTGCTGCTATTCTGATTGGTTTTTCCCAGTAGGTAGTCTGATCTTTCTCTCTTGCTTCCTTTAGAATTTTTTTCTTTTGTATTTTTTTTGTGTAGGTGAATTACTATGTGTCTAGGGGTTGGTCTTCTCTTTCGATGTCTTGTGGGGGTTCTCTGTATCTCTTGTGCTTGGCTGGTCACATCTCTAGTCAGATGGGGATTGTTTTCTTGGATTACCTGCTCCAAGTTTTTCTCCATTTCCTTTTCTTCTTCTGGGATACCAACCAGGTATAGGTTCGGTCTCTTGATATAATCTCACATCTCTTGGAGGCTTTGTTCTTTCTTTCTAATTCTTCTTTCTATGTTTTTTACAGATTGGGTTAACTCCATGTTCTGGTCTTCAAGTTCTGAGATTCTTTCTTCAGCTACATTAATTCTGCTTTCCATGCTTATCACCTTGTTATTTATTTCCTGGATGAAATTTTTTACTGCCAAAGTCTCTGTTGCAAGTTCTTTCAGTGTTGCATCTTGTCTTTCTTGAGTCTTATTCGCTATTTCCATTCATTTCTTAATCCCTGTCGTATTCTGGCGCCAGTCATTGGTGACTTCCATTGTTTGGCCACCAAGGTCTGATTTTTCAGGAGTTTTGTCTTTGGTATACTTGGAATTGCCTGTGGTCTTCCATTGGTTTTTCCTCATTTGTGACAGATCTCTTGTTTTTCTCTTTATTTCTGTGATTCAGTGTCAGTGGGAAAGGCTTTCCCTTCTGATGTTTGCTCAGTCCTCTATTCTTCCCTGATCTGGGCTCTGGATTCGTTATATTTTGAAATAAGATGGTGGATGGGAAGCTTTGCTGTCTCTTGTAGTTTTTGAAATTCAAATAAAGAGGGGATGGGATGCTAGGATTCAGAAACTATTTGCAAATTACAATGTTCACTAATTGTGGTATGTGTTCCCTGAGACCACCACCACTCTATGATGCAAAAAATAATTGAACACACACACACAGATGTACACACACACAGATACACCCAAACAAACTGGAATAACAACAAAGTGAAACAAAACAAACAACAACAACAAAAAACAAGAAAACTAAACACACACACACACATGCCTAGCAAAAAGTGAATAGAGAAGAAAAACAGAAAGAACAGAGGGGGGAAAAAAGGAATTCAGATAGAACCCTCACATATATATAGACATACACCTTTAACTATAAAAAATGAAAAAAAACCCTATAGAACAAAAGAGCAAAAACAAACCAACTACAACAACAAAATTGAAAGGTGAACACTCAATCATTCACATACACGCATAAACAGAAAACAACAAATAAAAGAAGAAAGAAACAGAAAGAAAAGAAAAAAATGTGGGGGATGAAGATAAAAGCCTCACGTATGCATTCATGTACAAAGGAAAAATTTTTTTAAATAGATGAAGTAAATTTTTAAAAATTTTTAAAAAGTAAAAGAACAGCCAGGCTCGGTGGCTCAGCCTGTAATCCCAGTGCTTTGGGAGGCTGAGGTGAGTGGACTGCCTGAGCCTGCAGGTTCGAGACCCACCTGGGCAACTTGGCGAGACCTCATCTCTACAATAAGTCAAAAACTAGCCGGGTGTGGTAGCACGCACCTGTAATTGCAGCTACTTGGAAGGCTGAGGTGGAAGGATCGCCGGAGCCCAGCAGGTAGAGGCTGTGGTGGCCGGGAGCAGCCACTGCACTCCAGTCTGGGCAACAGAGTGAGATTCCAACTCAAAAAAAAAAAAAAGTAAAAAATCTTGCCCTCTTGTGGCAGGCTCTGTAATTTTCCCTCTAATCAGGTCTCTCCTGCAGAGTCACCGCTTTCACTCTCTCCTCAGTGTCCATAGCAGGGAAGGAGGAGGAGCAATGGAAGTGGGTGGGGCTGCAGTCCTCTCCTCCCCACTCTCGAATGGTTAGGGAGATCTCCTCCATTGGGGCGGTGTGGGTGTCTCTTCCCCAGGTATTTACTCTCGGGGGGTGTCCCAGCCAGGCCTATCCTCGAATGGAGTTCTCCTGCTGCAACTGACGCCCAGCCTCTGCCTGGGTTTGTCCCTCTCAGTTGTGGCCCAGCTATGTGGGTCCGAAGTTCAGAGGATTGCTTGGAAGGAGGGGGTTTGGGTTAGCCTTGGACTCACCACTGATCTCTTTGGAGTCCTTCCTCATCTTTTTCTGGCCACACCCTTTGTCCCCGCAGCTGGATCATGGTAGGGGGTGGGGCACCTGGAACTTAGCACTCAAAGTTTGTGGTTTCAGGATATTCCCTCTGGGTCACAATCAATCCCTGAGTAGTCAATCTGCCAGTTACAGAGATTGGGTCTGTTGCTCCATGTCAGAGCACTTTCCTGCCCCACCTTCAAGATGGTGGTAGGTTGCCTCTCTTGTCCTCTTCCTTGGGACTTTGCATCTGGACTCTCTCTGTAGCCCCTGCTGCCAGTGCCCTGCCAGGCACTAAAGTAGTGAGGCTAAGCCTGAAGCTGGCAGTTTCTCCTGCTGCAATGGTGAGGGAGAGCCTGGGGCGATAGTCTCTCCCCCAACTTCTTTTTTTTTTTTTAAGTTGGAGTCTCTCTGTCACCCAGACTGGAGTGCAGTGGCTGCTCCCAGCCACCGCAGCCTCGCCTTCTGGGCTCCGGCGATCCTTCCACCTCAGCCTTCCAAGTAGCTGGAACTACAGGC
>NW_007231969.1:32989-37935 GCF_000164805.1 Carlito syrichta
CCCCCCCCCTCCCGCCCCCGGCCCCCCACGGGGAGCTCACCTGCCACTGCCACCTCCGTCACTACTCAGACATCACGGCGATCTGGGCTGCTCCTGCAGTCGAAGATGCCCGCCACTGCGGTCATTGCCCACCCATGCCTGAGGCGACCCACGACTTCAGACTGTGAAGCCCCCGCAAGCAGGATCTTCTGAGATCACCACTGCCACTGCCACTGCCACACCACGCCCCTTGCCTAGAGCCAGGCCTGTGGAGCCCCTCCCCGCCATGTTCGAAGAAGTTCCTATTGCCGGTCACGGATCCATAACTGGCTCACTCCCCTCTGGACTGCAGAGGTGAGATAGCACCACCTGGTGGGGATCCAAGGTAACAACATCAAAATGGGAATGACAGAGGTTCTTCCCTCTTGATAAACAGACAAAGACAGATCTTAATAATAGACTGGGCAGGTGGCCCATATCTGAACTGTTCTTCACAGCAGGCCAAGGACAACTGACCCTAACTGTGAACAATTCTACCAGCCTGCAAAGACAGCTAGAAATCAGAGCTGAAAGGACATTGGACTTAAAGGAAAAGTCTCAGAGTGTGCTTGGTTGGTTCTGTTGGTCTCTGACTCTAATCTATCCCTTTTCCCCTTTTTTTTCCTTTTTTCCTTTTTTCTTATTTCTCTGTAAGCCCCATCTTTGTATAGAGGAATAGCACACCAATAAGGAGGCTGGTCAGCATGTACGTTAGCATCACTGTATGCTTTAGCTTTTTATATGGTTGTTGGTTAGGTTTCAGTCGTGGTTATTATATTTCTTTATATTTGTTTCAGTTTTTGTGTCTCTTTTCACTTACCATTCAGTACACTCATCTGTTTTCCCTCTCACTCCTCTCTCTCTCCACCTTCCTCCTCCCCTCACTGCCTGTTCCATTCTCTTCCCTCTGTTAACCTCATTTTGCTTTCAGGGAGTAAACCTAAAACCCCACTGCATGGACAGACTCCAAGGCAGTGGGAACTGGGTTTCAGACTATCCATACACCTGTTGGTAGATCCGGGATCTGCAGAGAGATTTTGAATCACAGCTCTCCCCTTGATTAAATCCCAAAACTACAAAAAGGACTGCCCTCAACCTACAGTCCAACTCTAGAACTGAACAAAGCAAGAGGAAATACATTAGGAAGAATAGGAGATTGAACAAACAGAAGTAAAAGAAACCCCTCCACCCCTGAATAACAGAATTAAAGAAGACGGGGAAGTGGAGGGAAGGGAAAAGTAGGGAGGAAAAATCTGCACAAATGAAGAAAAACCAAAAGAAGAATATAGGGCTCACACAAACCCCTGGGAGGTCAGACACTGAGAAAACCGATTTTGGAATACAAACAATGAAGAGCCCCCAGAATGACTGGTCACAAGCAACAAACCCAGACATCAAGACATTAATAGAGAGAATTTTAAAAATTGAGGAGAGACAAGAGGAAAATAGGAAGGAGTTGATGACAGAAATAACAGCAGTAAAAAATACTGTGATGGAAATAAATAACAAACTAATAAGCATGGAAAGCAGAATTAGCCAAGCAGAAGAAAGAATCTCAGAACTTGAAGACCAAAATACAGAACTAACCCAAACTGTCAAAAACATAGAAAAGAAGCTTAAAAAGACAAAACAAAACCTTCAGGAGATGAATGATTATTTCAGGAGACCCAATCTAAGAGTAATTGGCCTTCCTGAGGCAGAGAGAGAGTCAGAGGTCACACTGGAACAAACATTTCATGAAATCATTCAAGAAAACTTCCTTCATCTCATCAGTGATTCAAAAATTCAAGCACAAGAGATTCAGAGAACCCCTTCAAGAAAACAAATGAGAAGACTAACTCCCAGACACATAATAATTCGCTTAAACAAAGCAGCGATAAAAGAAAAAATCCTAAAGGCAGCAAGACAAAAACGCCAGACTACCTACCAGGGAAGACCAATTAGAATAGCAGCAGATTTATCTACAGAAACCCTCCAGGCTAGGAGAGCTTGGAGCCTTACCTTCAAAGTTCTAAAAGATAAACAATTTCAACCAAGAATAACCTACCCAACCAAGCTAAGCTTGATTAGTGAGGGAGAATTGAAATCTCTTCCAAGCCGGGCTAGGTGACTCAGCCTGTAATCCCGTGCCTTTGGGATGAGGTGAGTGGATTGCCTGAAACCGCAGGTTCAAGACCCACCTGGGCAACTTGGCAAGTTTCAGCTACTTGGAAGGCTGAGGCAGAAGGATCGCTGGAGCCCAGCAGGTCGAGGCTGTTGTGGCCAGGAGCAGCCACTACACTCCAGTCTGGGTGACAGAGTGAGACTCCCAACTCAACAAAAAAAAAAAAGAAAAGAAATCTTTTCCAGATATCCAATCCCTAAGAACCTATGCTGCCACCAGACTACCTCTACAAGAAACACTTAAGAAAGTACTGAACAAAGAAGAAAAGAAAAAAAGAACAACAATATTCTTCACAAGAGTATAGGCAAAAGTTTAAAAACACACATGAACCAACTCCAAAACCAAAAGAAAGACAACAAACAAACAGGAACAACAACTCTGTAAGAACCTTATGACAGGAATCAACTCTTGCATTTCAATAATTAGCCTAAATGTGAATGGACTAAATACACCACTGAAAAGACATAGAATGGCAAAATGGATAAAATATGACCAGGCAACAATCTATTGCTTTCAAGAGACTCACCTTGCTAGAAAGGACACTCACAGACTCAAAGTAAGAGGATGGGAAACAAACTTTCAGGCAAACAGAACACAAAAGAAAGGAAGAGTCGTGATCTTAATTTCAGGCAAAATACCCATCAAGCTATTAAAAATTTTAAAAGATACAGAACGTCACTACATAATGATAAAAGGTTCAATCCATCAACAAGAAATATCCATCTTGAACATATATGCACCCAACATAGGTGCACCAACTTTCATAAAGCAGCTTCTATGTAAACTCAAAAAAGATATCAACTGTAACACCATCATAGCTGGGGACTTGAATACCCCACTCAGAACCCTAGACAGATCATCAGGACAAAAAATCAGCAACAAGATCCGGAACCTCAATGTGACTTGACCAAATGGCCTTAATTGATACCTACAGAACACTCCATCCAACGGCCACAGAATATACATTCTACTCATCACCGCATTGAACATACTCTAAGATTGATCACATACTTGACCATAAATCAAGCATAAGCAAATTTAAAAGGGCCAAAATTTTTGGCACCTTCTTGGACCACAGTGGAATAAAAATAAACATTAACACCAACAAGATCCCCTCAAAACCCACAAAGACATGGACACTAAACAGCATGATGCTAAACAACTCCTGGGTCAAAAATGAAATCAAAACAGAGATTAAAAGATACCTAGAAAC
This sequence comes from Carlito syrichta, assembly GCF_000164805.1. Taxonomy (NCBI): domain Eukaryota; kingdom Metazoa; phylum Chordata; class Mammalia; order Primates; family Tarsiidae; genus Carlito; species Carlito syrichta. The sequence goes on from NW_007231969.1 coordinate 36,385, forward strand.
AAATGAAAATGAAGAGACATCTTACCAAAATCTCTGGGATGCCCTGAAAGTTGTAGTAAGAGGAGAATTCATATCTCTACAAACGCACATGAAGAAAATGGAAGGATCACAAATTAACAGCCTAATAAACCACCTAAGGAAGTTGGAAAAGCAAGACCACCAAAACCCTAATTTCAGCAGAAAAATCCAGATAACAAAAATATTAGCCCAAATCCAGGACATAGAAGATAAAAAGATAATACAAAAAAATCAATGAAACAAAAAGCTGGTTCTTCGAAAGGATAAACAAGATCGATGGTCCCCTAGCTAGACTGACCAAGAAAATGAGAGAAAAAGTCCAAATAAACACAATCAGAAACACAAAATATGAAGTCGCATCTGAACCTGAAGAAATACAAAAGATCATTAGAGACTACTACGTACACTTGTATGGAAACAAACTTGAAACCCTTAAGGAAATGGAGGAATTTCTGACATCACACAACCTACCTAGGTTGAAACAAGAAGAAATTGAGACCCTAAATAGACCAATAATAATCAAGGAAATTGACTATGTAATAAGAAAACTTCCTACAAAAAAAAGCCCTGGACCAGATGGCTTTCCAACAGAATTCTACAAGACATTTAAGGAGGAGCTGATACCAATCCTACTGAAGGTATTCCAGGTGACTGAGAAAGATGGAACTCTCCCCAAATCATTTTATGAAGCTAACATCACATTGATACCCAAGCCAGGTAAAGATCCAACAAAGAAAGAGAACTACAGGCCAATATCCTTGATGAACATAGGTGCTAAAATTCTCAACAAGATCCTAGCAAACCGGATTCAACAACACATCTCAAAAATCATCCATCATGACCAAGTAGGCTTCATCCCTGGGATGCAAGGCTGGTTCAACATTCGTAAAACCATAAATGTAATTAAATACATCAACAGATGTCAAAACAAAAACCACATGATTATATCATTAGATGCAGCAAAAGATTTGATAAAATCCAGCACCCCTTCTTGATAAAAACCCTCAAACATCTAGGCATACGAGGAACATACCTCAAAATAGTAAAAGCCATCTACAAGAAACCCACAGCCAGCATACTCCTAAATGAACAAAAACTGGAACCATTTCCCCTGAAAACTGGAAAAAGACAAGGATGCCCACTCTCACCCCTCCTGTTCATTATAATATGGGAAGTCCTGGCTAGAGCAATCAGAGAAGAGAAGGCAATCAGGGGTATCCAAATAGGAAAAAAAGGAAGTCAAGTTATCTCTCTTTGCAGATGACATGATCGTGTACCTCGAAAACCCAAGAGAATCTGTCAAAAACCTCCTTACACTGATAAAGGACTTTGGCAAAGTCTCAGGATATAAAATAAATGTGCAAAAGACAATCGCATTTCTTTACAACAATAATAAACCCAAATGAAAAGAAACCCAAATGAAAAGAAACCCAAATGAAAAGCACAATTCCATTCACAATAGCCACACACACACAAAATGAAATACGTTGGCATCTTCCTAACCAGAAACGTGAAAGACCTTTACAATGAAAA
>NW_007231969.1:37955-39071 GCF_000164805.1 Carlito syrichta
TTCATATGGAACACAAACGACCAAGAATAACCAGAGCAATCCTCAGCAAAAAAAACAAAGCAGGTGGTATCACATTACCAGAATTCAAACTTTACTATAAAGCTACAATAATCAAAACAGCTTGGTATTGGTACAGGAACAGGCATATAGACCAATGGAATAGAATTGAGATTTCAGAAGCAAAACCTCAATTTCTCACCAACTCATCTTTGACAAAGCCTCCACCACCTACCCCTGGGGAGAGGAGAACCTATTCAGTAAATGGTGCTGCGAAAACTGGCTGACCACCTGCAGAGGACTCAAACAAGACCCCTATCTGTCCCCATACACAAAAATTAACTCTAAATGGATCAGAGACCTAAATGTAAAACCTCAAATGATAAGAACCTTAGAAAATGCAGGACATACCCTTATGGAAATTGGAACTGGCACCCAATTCCTAAACAAAACCCCACACCCACAGGCCATAAGAGATAAGATAGACAAGTGGGACCTCATTAAACTGACAAGCTTCTGCAAAGCCAAAGAAACCATCAAGAGAGCAGAGAGACAGCCTATAGACTGGAAAAAAGTATTTGCCAACTCCAGGTCTGACAAAGGCTTAACATCTTGGATCTACAAGGACCTCAAACGTGCTGAAAAGAAAAAAACAAACAACCCCATTATAAAGTGAGCAAAAGATATAAACAGACACTTCACAAAGGAAGACATCCAAGCAGCCAACAGACACATGAAGAAATTTTCAACCTCATTAATCATCAAGGAGATGCAATCAAAACCACACTGAGATACCACCTAACTCCTGTCAGAATGGCAATTATCAATAACACAAAAAATAACAGGTGCTGGAGAGGGTGTGGTAAAAAGGGAGCACTTCTACACTGTTGGTGGGAGTGCAAACTAGTGCAACCTCTGTGGAAAGCAGCGTGGTGATTCCTAAAAGTTCTAAATATCAACCTCCTATATGACCCTGCAATCCCCCTACTGGGAATATACCCTGAAGAACTCAAATCACTCTATCAAAAAGATACCTGCACATGAATGTTTATCACAGCATTGTTCACAATAGCAAGAACCTGAAACCAACCATGCTGTCCATCAAAAGAGGACTGGATG
>NW_007231969.1:39091-52276 GCF_000164805.1 Carlito syrichta
ACCTTGAACATCTACCATAATACTATAAAAAAAGGACTGACAGTGGTGGGAAACTATGAGAGGATAGGGAGGGGGAAGGGAGGTGGGACTAACGGTTGTCAATATCTGTCTGGGGATGGGGAGACACCCCTTATTAACAAGGGTGCCTGAATGATGCACATTTGTATACCTAACCCTTAACTGTACCCCACAATTTTATAATAAAAAATAATAATAATAATAATACATAAAAAAAGACACGGGTTCTGTGACCTGGGAAGAGCTGGGGATGAAGCAGAGGCTGCAGCACCAGCTGTTGCACCAAGGGCCTGGCCACTTGCTCACAAACCTCTACTTAGTCCCTCCCAGCATTTTCTTCCCAGGAAGTGTTTTGTTGATTTATAAGAAAGAAAAAAAGGAAGGAAGGAAGAAGAAAGAGAAAGAAAGAAAAAGATGCTCAGCTTCTGCGTCCCAGACATCACTAAGGTCCAAGCCCAGCAGCTGTGGCACCAGCCGCTACACCAGGAGAGCCCTGGCCACTAGACCCTAGACCACACTCAGTCAGCCACTCCAATGCCCACTCACTCACCAGCATGTACACAAAATTTTCCATACACTCACTCACTCACACCCGGACCCGCATAGTCCCACTGGCTCAACCACCATCTTCTCAACCTCCCCTCGACTGCATATTTTCTTTATTTTCAAATAATATATCTTCTGGTTCACATGTTCTTACTCTTTCTTCTGCTTGATTGATTCCAAGGATGTTCTTTATTGCATTTTTCATGTCATTCATTACTTTTTAACTCCAGAATTTCTTTTTGCAATTTCAATTTTTCTGTTAAATTTCTCCTTTTTGCCATTTATTGCTTTCCTGACTTCATTGAATTGTTCCCCTATATTTTCTTGACATTCACTGAACTTCCTTAAAACAATTATGTTGCATTATTTGTCCAGTAGTTTTTATATCTCCATTTCTCTAGGGTCAGCTACTAGGAGATTATTGTTTTCATTTGGTTGTGTTACATCTTCTTGGTTTTTCATGTTTCTTGTTGCCTTACATTGATGTCTGTGCATTTGAAGACGTAGAAATTTATTCCAGTCTTTTTAAGACTGGCTTTGTCTCAGAAAGCCCTTCACCAGTCAGCCTGCCCAGAGTCCGGCAATGACAAGCTTGCTGCTGGAGTCTTTGGAAAGGCTGACCTGAAGCCTGGGTTCACAGGGTTAAACCCAACTCTGAATCCACTAGTATGGACCTGTTGCTTGGGTCTGTATGGGTGGGCTTGTGGTGTGGGTCCATGTCAGTAGGCCTGGAGCCTGTATCTGGTGGGCCAGCCTAAAGCCACCAGGCCTGTCCTGGTGCCAGGGTGGACCTGGAGACTGAACCCACAGGGGCTGGTCTGGCACTAGGGTAATCCTAGCATCTGAGTCAGTGGGGACAAGTGTGGATCCTAGGTCTATGGGGATTGTCCTGGAGCCTGGGTCTGCAGAAATGGTCTTGAAGCTTCAATCCATGGAGTCCAGACTGGCACTACAGACTACTGAGATGGGCCTGGAACCTGGGCTGGCCTAGTGCTGAAATAACATGAAGTCTGGGTCTGTGGGGCTGGTCTGGATTATGTGTACTAGCCTGGTGTTTAGAGCCACTAGGGCTGGCCTAGAGGCTGGAGCTACAGGGATTATCCTGGAATTTGTTTGCAGGTGCAAGTCTGGAGGCTGGATGTGCAGGTACTAGCCTAGAGGCTAGGTCTGTGAGGGCTGACCTGGGTCCTAGTGCCTTGGGAATCTGAGTAAATAGGGTTGGTCCTGGAGCCTAGGTCATGGGGATCAGTACAGCACAGGGGTCTACTAGGATAGGCCTGGATCCTGGGTCTGCTGGAGCAGGGTTGGACTCTGGGTCTGCTAGATCATGGGGCTGCAGGAGCTAGCATGGAGGGTGAGAATACAGGGACTAGCCTGGTACTGGAAGCTTGGATCTGCAGAAGATGACTTGACACTGGATGGGTCTGAATCCTATATCTGCAGGGGCCAGCATGGAGTCTGGAGTTTCATGCTGGTCTGGTGACTAGACTATAGGGACTGGCCTGGTGCTAAGGCATGCCTGAAGCCTGGGGTCATGAAGATCAGCCTGGTACTGGAGGCAGTCTGGAGCTTAGGGCTGCTGGGACTTGTCTGGTGCTGGGGCAATCCTCCAGATCAAGTTCACTGGGTAGGTCTGTAGCCTTGAGCTATGGGATTTTGCCTGGTGCTAGGGTGGGCTTTGAAACTCCTTTAGTGGGTACTAGCCTTGAGTCTGAGGCATCAGGGGTTAGACTAATGCTGGATAGGCCAGGACTCTGTATCCATAGGGGCCAGCCAGGAAGCTAGGACCGTGTGTGCTAGCCTGATAACTAGAGCTGTGGGGGTCAACCTGGTGCTGGGGTGGATTTGAGTCCTGTGGCCATGGAGGCCAGCCTGGTGCTAGGGGTGGTCCAGGGCCTGGGGCTATTGGGGCCAACCTGGTGCTGAGGGTGGTCTAGAGCCTAAGGCTGCTGAGGTAGTCCTGGAGGTGATGCAGTCTGGATACTGAGTTTACTACACAGGCCTGCAGCCTGGGGCTGTGGGATCCTTCTTGGTGCCAGGGCAGGCCTAAAAGCTCAGTCCTCATATACTAGCCTGAAGTCTGGAGCCATGGAGGCCTGCTTAGTGCTAGGTTTTACTGAGGCAGGCTAAATTCGGGATCCAAGACAAGAGTTCAGTACTCACATCCCTCTCCTTTTCCTAAGCAAGGGGTATCTCCATGTTTTGTTGCCTGGGGGTTGGGGAGGGGTAACACGGGTAAGGTAAACCAGTCCTTTCTTCAATCTTCAATGTGTCTTTTCTTAGTTTTGTGCTGTACCCAAGTACTGTGATCTCTCATCTGGTTTCCTTAGCTCCTGTGATGGTATTTTCATGCATGGATAGTTGTTTAATTGATGCTTCTGCTAGGGATGAGCACTGGAGAGTCCTATTCCACCATCTTGCTTACATCCATACCAAAGTCCACTGATTTCAATATTAATCTTATTCAAAAAGAAAAAAAGAACACCTTCAAAGACACACCATCACGGAAATATCTAGAATCATGTTTGATCAAATATCTGAGCACCTTAGCCCAGTCAAGTTGACACATAAAATTAACCATCACTGGGAGGGAGCCGGCGGCAAGATGGCAATGGGGCAACCCGGTGTCTGAAGCCCTCTGCAAGGGAGATCTGCAGTGGGTCTCTGACTCTCACCCCCAGGGGGCTGGGGACCCCAGCATTGCAACCTGCTCTTCAGACAGAGCTTGGCTGTTGCCACTGCTGGGACATCGCAACGACTGGACAGTTACTGCAGTGCAAACAGTCCCGCCGCCACCACCGCCACCGCCACCGCCGCAGCCCCTCCCCCCGCGCCGCTGCCATCGCCACCACCACCGTGGCCTCTGTGACGGGTAGCACATCACACCACCCTGGCCGAGTTGATCCACACCAAAGCCCTTCAGGGAAGATCGGCTGGGATCACTGCCACCTCTCCTGCATCCGAGACTGTCCTGCCCGCCCGGCGTGGGGTTCCTGTTGCCTGCTCAGAGGCAGGCAGCCATCTTGTTCCTGTCCAGCCCCACCCCCTCTGGGGCGAGCAGCTGAGATAGCACCACCTACTGGCGATTCAAGGTAACAACACCAAAACGGGAGAAACAAGCTTGATAAAGACAGACCAAACTGCTGAACGGAGGTTAATCTGAACTGTCCTTCACAGCAGATCGGGGCAACTGACCCTAACTGCAAACTAATTTACCAGCTTGAAAAGAAAACTAGAAATCAGACCTGAAAGGACATTGGACTTAAACGAAATGTCTCAGAGTGTGCTTCATTGATCCTATTAATTTAATGACTTAATTCTATTCCTACTGTATTGTTCCCTTTTTTCTTTTATTCCTTTTCCAAAATAAATGGGGCTTGACTGGGTGCTGTGACTCACACCTATAATCCCAGCACTTTGGGAGACCAAGGTGAGAGAATTGCCTGAGCCCACAGGTTTGAGACCAGCCTGGGCAACTTGGTGAGATCTCATCTCTACAGTAAATCAAAAAATTAGCTGGGCATGGTGGCGCACGCCTGTAGCTCCGGCTATTTGGAAGGCTGAGGTGGAAGGATCACCTGAGCCCAGCAGGTCAAAGCTGCAGTGGCTATGAGCATGCCACTGCACTCCAGCCTGGGTGACAGAGCGAGATTCCAATAAATAAATAAATAAATGAAAATAAAAAATAATATAAATGGGGCTTGTGCTGGAGGAAGAGAGAGATTTTTATAATTCATGGAGAAACAGGCCAATAGTTAAAGTGTATGTTTGGCAACCTTTACATTTATCATCATCCTAGGGGTAAAAAATAACAATTTTTTATATCTATAATCCCAGAGGCTTTGTTGGTATTTCTTGTGGATTACAATATTTTTAATTTGATTGCAACAATCATGAGCATCTTAGTTGTAAAATCAGGTGTATACTATCTCTGGGAATTCTTTTTTTTTTTTTTTGAGTTGGAGTCTCACTCTGTCGCCCAGGCTGGAGTGCGGTGGCACGCTCCTGGCCACCGCAGCCTCGACCTGCTGGGCTCCAGCGATCCTTCCGCCTCAGCCTTCCTAGTAGCCGGAATTACAGGCATGCACTACCATGCCTGGCTGATTTTTTTGACTTTTTATTGTAGAGATGAGGTTTCGCTGCCCAGGCGGGTCTCGAACCCGCGGGCTCAGGCAATCCACTCACCTCAGCCTCCCAAAGGTGCAGGATTACAGGCTGAGCCACCGAGCCTGGCTTCTGGGAATTCTTTAGGTGAGGTTTGATAGATAGTGGCCCATTGCTCTATTTGTTTGATAGCACTCAATAATAGTGGGTTTCATTTGATTTGAAGTAAAAATTGGTCCATCAGGCTTAGAAGGCACATGCAAGTCACCAGGGTATGAAGGAGTCTAGCTTAGCCAGAAGGGCTATTGCTAGCAATAGTAGAGATAACAGGTATAGCTGTAGTGTTGATATCTGTGGTCATGTTAGTAGAATTTAAAAATCTGAACAACCGGCCAGGCTCGGTGGTTCAGCCTGTAATCCCAGTGCTTTGGGAGGCCGAGGTGAGTGGATTACCTGAGCCCGCGGGTTCGAGACCCGCCTGGGCAACTTGGTGAGACCTCATCTCTACAATAAATCAAAAATTAGCTGGGCGTGGTAGCATGCACCTGTAGTTCCAGCTACTTGGAGGGCTGAGGCGGAAGGATGGCCGGAGCCCAGCAGGTCGAGGCTGCGGTGGCTGGGAGCAGCCACTGCACGCCAGTCTGGGTGACAGAGTGAGACTCCAACTCAAAAAAAAGAAATCTGAACAACCAGCAAAGTGATTCTCATTTTCCCCAATATGACCAGTGTTGTATGTCTCCCTGTGATGCATGGTGACATGCTAATGTGATCTACCAATGGACATGTACTTGACACTGGTGTATTTATTCTACAGTGCCTTTAGAGGAACAACGTAAGTGGGTGGCAGATTACTATGTCTCTTTCTCTCCAGATAGTAGTGAGTGGTCTGCTCCATTTATACTGGATGATGCGCAAAAGCAGATTGAGGATGGTTCCAGATTTCACTTCGGGTTCTCATCAGAATTGAGGAAGAAGTGACTAGGCTCTGGATTTTCAATGAGGAAGAAAGGAAAACTGGAAGTATCAGGTGAATGTCCCTTTGCTGTGGGCGGTAATGTCAGATCCCATATCTGTAAAAACTGGTATTTTCAGCCGGGTGCAGTGTCTCACGCCTGGAATCCCAGCACTTTGGGAGGCCGAGACGAGAGGATTGCCTGAGCCCATGGATTCGAGACCAGCCTGGGCAACTTGGTAGAACTCATCTCTACAATTTAAAAAAAAAAAGCAGCTAGGCATGGTGGTGCGTGCCTGTAGCTCCAGCTACTTGGAAAACTGAGGCCGAAGGGTCACCTGAGCCCAGTAGGTCAAGGCTGCCGTGGCCGGGAGGGTGCCACTGCACTCCAGCCTGGGCAACACAGTGGGATTCTGACTCAAAAAAAAAAAAAAAGACAGGGATGATGACTCAGCCTGTAATCCCAGCACTTTGGGGGGCTGAGGTGAGTGAATTGCCTGAGCCCACGGATTCGAGACCAGCCTGGGCAACTTGGCAAGACCTCATCTCTACAATAAATAAAAAAATTAGCCAGGCATGGTAGTGCATGCCTGTAGTTCTCGCTACTTGGAAGGCTGAGGTGTAAAGATCGTCTGAGCCCAGCAGGTCGACACTGGGGTGACCGTGAGTGTGCCACTGCACTCCAGCCTGGGTGACAGAGTGAGAAAACTCCAACTCAAAAAAAAAAAAAGACTAGTAATTTCATTGTGCCCAGTGTGGGTGTACACAACAGAGTATGCAGCATCTTTATTGGTGGCCTCCTGGTTTGTTGTGAATTTAAATATGGTGTAGTTGTGCCATATGGGTGTGATTTTTATGTAGTCAGGATTATGGACAGTATTTTTTACTATTTGGAAGGCCATTATCCTCCAAGTTTTTTCAAGAGTTATTTTATTTTATTTTATTTTAAACACCAAAAGTGCTGGGATTACAAACATAAGCCACTGCGTTCTGGTAAACCTTGTTTTTTTACACCATAGAAATTAATTAGGCTGGACTTGGTGGCTCAGCCTGTAATCCCAGTACTTTGAGAGGCAGAGGTGAGTGGATTGCCTGAGCCTGTGGGTTCAAGACCAGCCCGGGCAACTTGGCGAGACCTCGTCTCTACAATAAATAAAAAATTAGCCAGGTGTGGTAATGCGCACCTATAGTTCTGACAACTTGGAAGGCTGAGGTGGAAGGATCACCGGAGCCCAGCAGGTCAACATGGGGGTGACCATGAGCATGCCACTGCACTCCAGACTAGGCGATGGAGTCAGACTCTGACAAAAAAAAAAATTGATTAGAATTCTGAATAATACGTCTATATCTCAATAGCTATTTATTTATTCATTCATTAATTTATTTACTTCTTGAGTTAGAGTCTCACTCTGTCCCTTAGGCTGGAGTGCAGTGGCACAGTCCTGGCTAACCGCAGCCTCGACCTCCTGGGATCAGGTGATCTTTCTGCCTCAGCCTCCCAAGTAGCTGGGACTACAGGCATATACCACCACACCCAGCTAATTATTCTGATTTTCTTTTTTTGAGTTGGCGTCTCACTCTTGTCGCCCAGGCTGGAGTGCAGCAGCATGCTCACAGCCACTGCATCCTCCACCAACTGGACTTAGGCAATCCTTTCGCCTCAGCCTTTCAAGTAGCTGGAAATACAGACATATGCCACCAAGTCCAGCTAGTTTTTGTGATTTATTGTAGAGACGAGGTCTCTCCAAGTTGCCCAGGCTGGTCTCGAACTCATGGGCTAGGCAGTCCTCTCGCCTCAGCCTCCCAAAGCATTGGGATTACAGACTGAGCCACCATGCCCGGCTTTTGATATTTTTTCTAGTGAGGCAGTCTGGCTATGTCACCTAGGCTGGTCTTGAACTCCTGGGATCAAATGATCCTCCTGCTGTGGCCTCCCAAAGTGCTGGGATTACAGGCGTGAGCCACCATGCCTGGCCTATTTGTTTATTTGTATCTCAGTAGCTTTAAAGGGCACAAAAGGTTTTTTGTTACATGGAAGTATTGTACAGTGGTGAAGAAGTCGGGGCTTTAAGTATACCCATCACCCCCACCTGTTTGCGTTGTATCAGATTGGTGATTTTTTTCATTCTCCACCTCCATCTTCCCTTTCTGCGTCTCCAGTGTTCATTATAATATTCTATATGCCTTTGCTGATCCTTAGTTTAGCTCCCACTTATAAGTGAGAACATGTGATATTTGGTCTTCCATTCCTGCATTATTTCATTAACTTAGCATAATCTCCAAGTTGCTGCAAAAGACATTACTTCATGCTTTTTTATGGCTGAGTAGTGTGTGTGTGTGTCTGTGTGTGTGTGTGTGTGTGTGTGTGTGTGTGTGTGTGTGTGTGTGTGTATACAGTTTTCATTATTCACTGATCAGTTGATGGGCATTTTTGTTATTGTGAATTGTATATAGCCCTTGTTTTAAAAACCTGTTACATCTTTCTATGATAGTGTTGCTATAGGATGATAGGACAGGTGAAAAACCTAAGCAATAGTATTTTGTGACACTCATTGTTGCATTTGCTTTGCAGTCAAGTGGGAGCTTTGATTTGGTTGTATAACTCGTGGCACTCCTAAAGGTTATGAAAGCTGTTTTGCTAACCACTCAATAACATTGCAACATTGGTGCTTTACATGGGTAAACCAACAGAAAACCCAGTTGGCATTGTTAAGGCATTTTTACTGGCTCCTGCAGCTAAGGGAGAAGCCCAATGAAGTTGATTTACCAATTCTGATGTGGCCCTTCTCCTTTGTAAATTTATCTAGCGTCTACATTTCTGGCATGTGGTACAACTTCCAATAGCTTTGTGTAAATGTCTCCCTACTGGATCAACTCCTATAGTAGCAATTCATTTTTATAACCCCATGATGCCCCAATACTCTGACCTCTAGAGTGCCCACCAAAAGGAGTAACGTGACTCATCTTAAAGTTCTGGGGACTCTCCCTTTTTCAAGAAACTTAACTGTTTTGATTATCTGGTTAGTTCATTGACTTTGGTGTTTTATCATGACTTCTCTGTGTCTTGCATGGTATTAGTCAAGATATGGTACACCAATATGAGCAAAGCTGGAACTAATGTGGTAATTTTTTATGTCTTTTGGCCCCAAATACCTTGGCCTTGTGCTTTTCAGCTGTGAATTTGCAAAAGTCCCAACCAAGTAGTTAGCCCATTAGTCACCAACCAGGAGTTAGTGAAGATCAGAACCTTAGGAAAATGTTTGTCAAGTGCATAGACTATTGTTAGGAGTATTGCACATGGCTCACCTCACTGGGCACTTGGTGTATTTCTCTTATGGAAATCAGAGTATTTAAATGGGGTATAGGCTGTGGCTGCCCACTGTCTGGCTCCCTTATTCCCTGTGCTCACTTCATTGATGAAGACAGACCATTGTTTGTCTTGTTTTAAAAGTATTAGGCATCCTCTCTTCACTCCCTATTGAGCAAGAGGTTAAGGCATTTCTGGGGGTTTTAGCAAGCTAACCTCAGAGGCAGGCTATGTGGCAATTTCCTCATGGAGTTGTGACATTCCAATAAGGACAGGTTTAGCAGATACCATTTCCATTTTAATAATGAGGCCTGTGTTATTTATCTAATTTTTTTTCCTGGCAGCTTGGAGTTTATTTTCCACTTGGTGCAGGGAGAGTTATGGTATCAGGAAAGCTTGCGTGTGCTGGGCAGTAAAGAGTGGTGTCCTCTCACTTCCTTTTTGGTGTTTGCTGTGATGATAGAAAAGAGCCCAACTGCTTGTCTGCCTGCTACAGCCCGCCTAATTTGGGGGAAAGGGCAGGGATGGGAAATGGGAGGAGTGAGGAGGGGTCTCTGACGGCCTGGCACCCTCCCGGGCCTGGAGCTGGTGGTGGCTACTCAGGACCTGGGCCCAGCACTGTCTTTGCTGGACTGGCCGCCTAGCTGTTTCCTTGTGGTTTTCAGAGCCAGGCCACAGGTGGTCGTGCCACTGGAGGCCTGAGGGGATTTTGAGTGCTCTGTGGACTCCAGCTAACCAGTACCCCCTCCAAACCCCTATAAATTGCCCTTAGTCTGTAAGCAGGAGGGCTTCAGTCTTATCCCGAGTTCTGCTCTGCAGGTTTTCCTCCCTGGGATAAACCTGTTTTGCTATTGATCCACCTGTCCCCGTCTCTCTTTTCCTATCGGCTCATTTTCTTGACCTAATACTGAGAGGACTCTGAATGCTCTGTGGATTCCAACACCGTGGCCATGAACCTGAGAGTGGACTTCCTGAAAAAGAAGCTTGCCCACCGGTGACCTGAGTCAACCTTGGGAAGACCCGGGAGGTGCCGGATGGCTTCTGCGGGACACTTGGCACTTCTGCAGGAGCTGTTGCTGGAAGTGGAACCCAGGCAGAGCCAGTAGTAATTGCAGGTGACCATGAGCTTCTCCGACCCCCACCTCCTACCCCCGTTCTCCATGCGCGATTATGGATGGCGGGGAGGGGAGGTTAGGCCACAGAGCACATCTGCAGAGGAGACCAACGGGAAGCTGTGCTACAACCGAGACACGCACAGTGTTGATCTAATTTTACAAGGAGCTTTTTTTCATTACCTAAGGCAAAATGGGAATCTTAACCCATAGGATAATTGACTCTGCCTCAGAAAGGACTTCAGTTTCAATAAGTGCCAGGATACTGCCAAAAGTTGCCTCTCTAGTGGGAATAACTTTGGGCCGAATCGGGAAGCTTCATACATCAAAAGTCTATGTATAGGCATTACCTCTTCATGTGGTTAAGAGGCTCCAGGAGCCAGGCGTGGTAATCCCAGCACTTTTGGAGGCCTAGGCAAGAGGATTGCCTGAACTCAGGGCTTCGAGACCAGCCTGGGCAACTTGGCAAGACCTTGTATCTTCAATAAATCAAAAAATTAAGCCAGGCTTGGTGGCTCAGCCTGTAATCCCGCGCCTTGGGAGGCTGAGGTGAGTGGATTGCCTGAGCCCGCGGGTTCGAGACCCGCCTGGGCAACTTGGTGAGACCTCATCTCTACAATAAATTAAAAAATTAGCCGGGTGTGGTAGCGCAGACCTGTAGTTCCAGCTACTTGGAAGGCTGAGGTGGAAGGATCGTCTGAGCCCAGCAGGTTGAGGCTGCCGTGGCTGTGAGCATGCCATTGCACTCTAGCCTGGGCAACAGAGTGAGACTCCAACTCAAAAAAAAGAGATTCCAGGAAGAAAATCTTCGACTGGATTGCTATGGTTTGAATGTGTCCCTCAAAATTCATGTGTTGGAAACCTAATCTCCAATGCAGCAATATTGAGGAGTGGGACCTTTAAAAGATGATTAGGCCATGATGGCTCTGCCCTCATGAGTGGATCAAGATATGGAGCACCAATATGAGCAAAGCAGGAACTAATGTGGTAATTTTTTATGTCTTTTGGCATAATGCCACTAGCAAGGAAGTGGTTTTTTTTTTTTTTTTTGAGTTGGAGTCTCACTCTGTCGCCCAGACTGGAGTGCAGTGGCCGCTCCCGGCCACCGCAGCCTCGACCTGCTGGGGTCCAGTGATCCTTCCACCTCAGCCTTCCAAGTAGCTGGAACTACAGGCATGCACTACCACTCCCAGCTAATTTTTGATTTGTTGTAGAGATAAGGTCTCACCAAGTTGCCCGGGTGGGTCTCGAACCCGCGAACTCAGGCAATCCACTCACCTCAGCCTCCCAAAGTATAGGATTACAGGCTGAGTCACCAAGCCCAGTTGGAAGTGGGTTCTTATAAAAGGATGTGTTTGGCCCCCTTCCCCTCTCTGTCATCCATGTAATGCCTTCTGCCATGTTATAATGCAGCAAGAAGGCCCTCACCAGATGCTGGCTACTTGAATGTCCCAGCCTCCAAAACTATGAGAAATAGTTTGTTGGGTTTTTTCTTTATAAATTACCAAGTCTCACACATACACAATGGAATATTATGCAGCCATAAAGAAGGACAAACATATGAACTTCGCAGCAACTTGGATGGATTTAGAGTTTATCATACTCAGTGACCTATCACAGAAACAAGGAACAGAGTACCTTATGTTCTCACTCATAAGCAGACCTTGAACAATTTTTTTTTTTGAGTTGGAGTCTCACTCTGTCGCCCAGACTGGAGTGCTGTGGCCACTCCCGGCCACCGCAGCCTCGACCTGCTGGGCTCCGGCGATCCTTCTGCCTCAGCCTTCCAAGTAGCCGGAATTACAGGCATGTGCTACCACGCCCGGCTGATTTTTTTATTTATTGTAGAGATGAGGTCTCGCCAAGTTGCCCAGGCAGGTCTCGAACCCGCAGGCTCAGGCAATCCACTCACCTCAGCCTCCCAAAGGGGTGGGATTACAGGTTGAGCCACCAAGCCCGGCGACCTTGAAAAATTATAATACTATAAGAAAGAGATTGGCAGTAGTGGGAAACTGTCAGGGGAGGGTATGTGGGTTTGGCAGTTGAGGAAAACTGCTACGGGAGGAAGGGGCATACCTCATCAACAAGGGTACCTGCATAATCATTTGTATACCTAACCCTGAATTGTACCCCACATCTTTATAATAAAATAAATAAACAAAAAGAAGAAAAAATGCCCAGTCTCTGGTATTGTGTTATAACAACACAAAATGAACTAAGACATTGTCAAAATTTCTAATTGTAAGTTCTGTCCTCAGGGCACTTGTGGAACTGCCAAAGCAATAGTATCCTTCAGTTTATCTAGTGTCTGCTGTTGTTGAGGTCCCTATTGAAAAATGAAGGACTATGGGCTTCTCAATATATAGGTACCAGAAAATATTGGCGATGAGGAATGTGTAGGCATGAAAATTTAAACACTGACATCAAATGTTAGGTCTCTTTTATCAGTATAGGAGGTTGGAGTGCTAGGTGCTTATATTTTATCAGATTTGGAATAGTTTTGCCCTTCTAAGTTCCAAATACGCTCCCAAATTTAACAGTCTGTGATGGGTCTTGTACCTTATACAGGACAATTGCACATTATCTCTAAGTGAGGTGTTCACTTAAAGTTGTAATGGACCGTGAGACAGAGTCTTGGTCAGGACCAGTGAGGAGAATGCTATCTATATAACTTGGCCAGAGCCAAATTTCTGATGGAAATGCAAGGTAAGCATTTAAGTCCTGTTTGCAAGGACTGTGCAATTGCAGAGCTTTTTAAGTTGTCTGTAGGTAACATGGAAAAGGTACCTGGTTGACCCTCAAAAGTGAAAATAAATTGTGATTGTGATTGCCTCTCCTGTGAAATTTTTATTGAATAGAACATGTTAGCCAAGTCTGTAACTACAAACCATTTAGTCATATTGTTTTAAATGCCATTAACTAAGGTAAAAATATCTGGTAGAAGTGCTCTAGTAAGGGGAACAGTCTTGTTAACTCTCTGCAGTCTACAGTTAGCCTCCATTCATTAGTACTGTCTTCAAGCACTGCCCATATTGGAGAATTGGAAGGTCCGATGGAAGGAATCAGTATATATATATTTTTTTTTGAGTTGGAGTCTCACTCTGTCACCCAGACTGGAGTGCAGTGGCATGCTCCCAGCCACCACA
>NW_007231969.1:52296-60892 GCF_000164805.1 Carlito syrichta
AACTACAGGCGCGCGCTACCACACCCAGCTAATTTTTTATTTATTGTAGAGACGAGGTCTCACCAAGTTGCCTGGGTGGGTCTCGAACCCACCAGCTCAGGCAGTCCACCCACTTCGGCCTCCCAAAGTGCTGGGATTACAGCTGAGCCACCGAGCCCGGCTCAGTACACTTTTTAAACTAAGTCAGCTATGAGAGGCCATAATCCTTCAGTGTCTTGCCTTAGCCAGTACTGTGGAAGATTTGCCTTCCCTGCCAATAGTGAAAGGTTAACTGGTTCCCACTGGGCAGCACCTACCAATAGTGTAGAAGCTTTAGGCATATTCCATGAGGTTACTTGCTTACCAAGGATGTTTATTCTATTAATAGAAAAGGGGATAGTCTGGGGATGGGATCATGGAGAAGAACTAGGACAGAAGGATCTTTTCACAAAAATTGGGTCAATTTTAATAGTTAAGCAAGTAATGTCCTCTTTAATTAATCCTCCTTTCAAGACACTCACCTTGGTCAGGGGAGGCAGTCCCTTTAAAACAAGTGCTGGTCGGGTTTGGTGGCTCAGCTTGTAATTTCAGCACTTTGGGAGGACAAGGCGAGTGTATTGTCTGCACCTGCGGATTCAAGACCAGCCTAGGCAATTTGGCGAGACCTCCTCTCTACAATAAATTAAAAATTAGCTGGGCTTGGTAGCACATACCTGTAGTTCCAGCTACTGAGGTGGAAGGATCATCAGAGCCCAGCTGGTCAATGCTGGGGTGGCTGTGAGTATGCAACTGTACTCCAGCCTGGGTGACGGAGTGAGACTCCAACTCAAAAAAAAGTCATAAGTGCTTTGGGGATTACGGAGATTTGGATACTCGTGTCCAAAAGAACCTGCCAACATTGTTTTTTTTTGGAGCCCAAACCACAATAATGTGATAAATAGTGATTTTCTGCCAGAAAGAACCACTTCCATGACTACTGGATCCCCCTTTATTTTAAAGATGTGGGGTATGGTTCCTGGGCTAGGTTCTTAAGAAGAGACTGAGCCTCGGAGTGAGAGAGAAAATGTGTCATTCTTTACCAAGTAAGAATCAGCACCTCCTACTTGGCTTTTCCCTTTTGTCTTTTCTTGCTTTGTTACTTTGCGGGTGGTTACCAGCAAAGCAGAAAGCAAATTATTTCAGTCACTATTGTGATGACACCATGCTGCCTTTTCTTTTAGAGGGCACTAGTCTCCCTTCCCAGAGTCCTCCCCAAGGAGTTTGGGCTCCTACCTCCTCTCCAGGTAGCATGTTGATGAGAAGCTTCCTAGAACAAGTCCCCACATATATATATTGTGGTTTGGAGTACCTGGTCAGCAAGACAGTGAACTCCTTCAAAGTCCTAGGAGGATCAAGAATATACATTTCTTGCCTTCAAGTTACTTTAAGAAATGATTTAGGACCGGGTGCGGAGGCTTACGCCTATAATCTCAGCACCTTGGGAAGCTGAGTGAGAGGATTGCCTGAGCCCATGGGTTTGAGACCAGCCTGGGCAACTTGGTGAGACCTCATCTCTACAGTAAATCAAAACATTAGCCAGGCATGGTGGTGCGTGCTTGTAGTTCCAGCTACTTGGTAGGCTGAGGCAGAAGGATCGCCTGAACCCAGTAGACTAAGGTTGCGGTAGACGTCACCATGCTACTGCACTCCAGCCTGGGTGACAGAGTGAGACTCCAACTCAAAAAAAAAAGAAATTATTTAGGGGGAGATCCAATATGGCCACTGTGGAACAGCAGACCAGTGCTTCTCTCACCTAGCAGAACAAAGAATATGGACCCAGCTGCCAATAAATGCAGGCACCTTGAACAGTTTTGGATGGGTGAAGCACCACAGAAGACTCTTTGAACACATAGAGACTAGGGAACAGAGTGCCAGGATGGCAGATGCTAGAATAAGGGTGCTCCATCCCCCGCCATTCACCAGAATCACAAAGGATCTGTAGCCTTGCCCTGTGTGCGAGAGGGGGTAAGTGATCCTGACACTCTCTGGGTCGGTTTCTCCCCCTCTTGGCTGTGTGGGCCATAGGTCCCACATGGGAGAAGTCCTCATAAGGGAAAAGCAGAGGATGACTAGAGCCCGCACAGAATGGGGAGCACACCCATGCTCTGAACCACCAGATAGCCCCTGAATGCATGTCTCCCGCCAGCAGCTCCCAGCCCAGAAAAGCTCACCTCCTGATTGCATCCAGTTGGTGTCTGCCACCAGCATCTGGTAGCCAACAACCCCTCACTCAAGATCAGGAAGGATTTCCTTCCAGCCCCACATACCCACGGGGTGAATCCCTCCATGACAGGGAACTCACCGTCTTCCAAGTGCTGAGCACAGACTTGAATGGGAAGGGAAGGACATGAAAAACAGCCAGAGTATTTCCCAGCAGGAAGGTTTCTGGGCTGCAAACCATGAACAGCAACCAGGAGGCCCATCCCCCAACCCAGTTTTCCACATAGTGTTCACAACAGATCAAAAAACAGTCTGAGTGGGCTTGTGAGTGACTGACTGAGTAGGGGCTCAGAAGCTGCTTCCTTGTGAAGCAGCTGGTGCTGCAACTGTTCAGTTTGGACCCTAGTGATTTCTGGGATGCAGAAGCCAAGTGTCATTTTTTAAATCAACAAAACTCTTCCTGGAAAGAAGATGCTGGAAAAGACTGACTAAGTGAGAGCTCATGAGCAAGTGGTCAGGGCTCTCCTGGTGAAGAAGCTGGTGCTGCAGCTGCTCTGCTTGGTCCCTAGCACTTCCCAGATCACAGAAGCCGCGTGCCATTTTTTTTTTAGGTTGGAGTCTTACTCTGTCACCCAGGCTGGAGTGCAGTGGCATGCTCACGGCCACCCCAGCGTTGACCTGCTGGGCTCCAGGGATTCTTCTGCCTCAACTTTTCAAGTAGCCTGAACTACAGGTGTGCACTACCACACCCAGCTAAATTTTTTTATTTATTGTAGAGATGAGGTCTCGCCAAGTTGCCCAGGCTTGTCACAAACCCGAAGGCTCAGGCAATCCTCACCTCAGCCTCCCAAAGTGCTGGGATTACAGGCTGAGCCACCGAGCCCAGCCCATTTTTTAAAAAACTGACAAAAGTCTTCCTAGGAAGAAGCTGTGGGAAGAAACTACTGGCTCGAAGCTCTGCTTCACCACTGCAGCGGGAGAGACTGCCAGCTCCAGACTCTCCCTCACCACTGCAGTGCCTGGCCAGACACTGGCAGCAAGGGCTATGGAGAGAACCCAGAGGCAGAGCCCCACTGGAGAAGACAAAAGAGGCACCTTGCCACCATCTTGAAAACGGGGCAGAAAAGTGCCCTGACTTGCTCACCACAGAGCAACAGGCCCAACCTCTGTGACCAGCAGATCAACTACTCAGGGGTTGATGGTGACCCAGAGGGAATATCCTGAAAGCACAAACTTCAGAGGGAACTGAAGTGTGCTGAGTCTCAGGTGCCCCACCCCCTACCCTGATTCAGCCACAGGACAGTGGTGTGGCCAGAAAAGAATGAGGAAGACCTCCCAAGAGATCAGTGGTGAGTCCGGGGCTGATCCAACTCCCCTCCTCCCCAGCTATCCTCTGAATGTCAGACCCACATGGCTGGGACTTGACTGAGAGGGACGAACCCAGGGAGAGCCTGGACGTCAGCAACAATAGGAGAACTCCACACCAGGAGAGGACTAGCTGGGAAACCTCCCACAAGTAACTGGGGAATAGACAATCCTGCACCTCCCCACCTGAGGGGATCCCCCTGATCATAGGAGAGTGGAAGGAGAGGACTGCAGCCCCACGCACCCCTAGTGCCTCTCCTCCTTCCCTGGTTCAGGCACTGAGGAGACAGTAAACGAAGCAGGAGCTCTGCAAGAGACATTAGAGCAGATAAGAGGAACAATTACAGAATCTGCCACAAGAGGGCAGGTTTGTTTGGGTTTTTTTTTTTAATTTTTAAAAATCTTTTGCCAGCCAGGCTCGGTGGCTCAGCCTGTAATCTCGCGCTTTGGGAGGCTGAGGTGAGTGGATTGCCTGAGCCTGCGGGTTCGAGACCTGCCTGGGTAACTTGGCGAGACCTCATCTCTACAATAAATCAAAAAATCAACCGGGCGTGGTAGCACGCACCTGTAGTTCCAGTTACTTGGAAGGCTGAGGCGGAAGGATCGCCGGAGTCCAGCAGATCGAGGCTGCGGTGGCCGGGAGTGGCCACTGCACTCCGGTCTGGGTGACAGAGTGAGACTCCAACTCAAAAAAAAATCTTTCGCCTGTTTGTGAGTTTATCTATTTTTAAAATATTTTTTCCTTTGTGCATGAATGTGTATATGAGGGTTTGATCTGCATCCTCCTTCCTTTTTTTCTCTACTTTCTTTAGTTTTCTGTTTCTGATTATGTGTGTATGTGAATAATTGAATGTTCCTCTTTCAGATTTTTGTTGTTGCTGTTGGTTTGTTTGAATGCTTTTGTTCTTTTTTTTTTAGTTTAATGTGTGTGAATATATGTGTCACGGTTCAATCTGAATTTCTATTTTTTTCTTTTTTTTATTTTATTCTTTCTCTTTTTCTCTCCATTCATTTTGTGCTGGACGTGTGTGTGTGTGTGTGTGTGTGTGTGTGTGTGTGTGTGTGTGTTTGGTTTTCCTGGTTTTTTTTTGTTATTTTTTGTTTTGTTTCACTTTGTTGTTATTCCAGTTTTTGTGTGTGTGTGTGTCTGTGTGTGTGTGTCTGTGTGTGTGTGTGTGTTCAATTGTTTTTTGCTTTGGTTTCTGCTTTCATTTTTTCTGGGTTTTTTCTTTTTAATTTTTGTCCATCTTGTTTTATTCTACTTTTCTCTGTTCTCCTACTTGCTGTTACTGCACCTTGGACTCGGGGTACACAAACATACCCATTGCATCATCATATAGAGTGGTGGTGGGGAGTGGGTCTCAGGGAACCCATACCACAATCAGTGAACATTATGATTTCCAAGTAGTTTCTGAATTCTAGCTCTCCATCCTCTACCCTATTTGACTCTCAAAACTACAAGAGATAGCAAAGCTTCCCACCCACAGTCCTGTTTCAAAATAGAACAAATTCAGAGCCTGGATCAGGGAAGAATAGAGGGCTGACTAAACATCAGAAGTGAAAACCTCTCCCACTTTCACTGAATAATGGAACTAAAGAGAAATGAAAGAGATCTGTCACAAATGAGGAAAAGCCAATGGAAGACCACATGTACTTTCAAGAGTAGCAAAGAGAAAACGTCTGAAAAATCAGACCTCAGAGCACAAACAATGGAAGTCACCAAGAACTGGCCCCAGAATGTGACAGGGATTAGGGAATGGATGGAGAGAATGAATAAGACACAAGAAAGACAAGACGCAACACTGAAAGAACTTGTAACAGAGATTTTGGCAATAAAAAATTTCATCCAGGAAATAAATATCCAGATGACAAGCACCAGGCTCGGTAGCTCAGCCTGCAATCCCATGCCTTTGGGAGGCTGAGGTGAGTGGATTGCCTGAGCCCATGGGTTCAAGACCCGCCTGGGCAGCGAGACCTCATCTCTACAATAAATCAAAAAATCAGCTGGGTGTGGTAGTACATGCCTGTAATTTCGGCTACTTGGAAGGCTGAGGCGGAAGAATTGCCAGAGCCCAGCAGGCAAAGCTGCTGTGGCCGGGAGTGGCCACTGCACTCCAGTCTGGGTGACCAAGTGAGAATCCAACTCAAAAAAAAAAAAAATGACAAGCATGGAAAGCAGATTTAATCTGACACAAGGAATCTTAGAACTTAAGACCAGAACATGGAATAAACTCAATTTGTACAAAACATAACAAGAAAACTCAGAAAGAAAGGACAAAACTTACAAGATATGTGTGATTATATCAAAAGGCCAAAACTATGCCTGATTGGTATCCCAAAAGAAGAAAGAGAAATGGAGAACACCTTGGAGCAATTATTCCAGGAGGATATACAGGAAAGCTTTCCCCATCTCGCCAGAGATGTGACCAACCAAACACAAGAAAACAGAGAACCTACGTAAGACATCAAATAAGAAGACCAATCCCTAGACAGATAGTAATGTGCCTACACAAAGTAGACACAAAAGAAAAAATCCTAAAGGCAGAGAGAAAGATCAGACTACCTACTGGGGAAAACCAATCAGAATAGCAGCAAATCTACTGGCAGAAACACTACAAGCAAAAAGGGACTGGAATCCAATATTCAAAGTCCTCGAAGATAAACAATTGCAACCAAGAATTTCCTACCTAGCCAAGCACAGCCTGGGTAGGAATTAAAATCCTTCCCAGAGGCTGGGCACAGTGGGTCAGCCTGTAATCCAAGCACTTTGGGAGACTGAGGCAAAAGGATTGCCTGAGCCCAGGGGTTTGAGACCAGCCTGGGCAACTTGATGAGACCTCGTCTCTAAAACAAATCACAAAAACTAGCTAGGTGTGGTAGCATGCATCTGTAGTTCCTGCTACTTGAAAGGCTGAGGCAGAAGGATTGCCTAAGCCCAATAGGTCAAGGCTGCACAGTGGCCACGAGCATGCCACTGCACTCCAGCCTGGGCAACAAGAGTGAGACTCCAACTCAAAAAATAAAATCCTTCCCAGACATCCAGTCCCTAAGAGATTATGCAGCTTCTAGACCAGCTCTATAGGAGATGCTTATAAAGATAGTAAGCAGCCGAGCTCAGTGGCTCAGCCTGTAATCTCGTACCTTTGGGAGGCTGAGGTGAGTGGATTGCCTGAGTCCGCAGGTTCGAGACCCACCTGGGCGGTGAGACCTCATCTCTACAATAAATCAAAAAATCAGCTGGGTGTGGTAGTGCATACCTGTAATTCCGGCTACTTGGAAGGCTGAGGCAGAAGGATCGCCGGAGTCCAGCAGGTCAAGGCTGCGGTGGCTGGGAGCGGCCACTGCACTCCAGTCTGGGTGACAGAGTGAGACTCCAAGTCAAAAAAAAAAATAGTAAGCACAGAAGAAGAAAAGAATGACCACACACGTCCCAAGAGTACAGCAGAGCACAGAATTAACAGAGAATATATCACAGCAAACTTGAAAGCACACACATACATCAACCCCAAAGCTAAAAAGAAAAACAAGCAAACAAACAAAAAACTTTATAAGACCCTCATGAGGGGATAAACAACCACATTTCAATAATCAACCTGAATGCAAATGGACTAAATGCATCACAGAAAAGACACAGGATGGCAAACTGGACAAGAAACTGTAACCCAATTACTTGCTGCATCTAGGAAACTCATCTCACCACAAGGGACGCACACAGACTCAAAGTTGCAGGATGGAAAACAAGTTTGCAGGCAAATGGATCACTAAAGAAGGCAGGAGTGGCAACCTTAATATCAGACAAAACAACCTTTAAGCTATCAAAATTTTTAAAAGATACAAAGCCGGGCTCGGTGGCTCAGCCTGTAATCCTGCGCCTTTGGGAGGCTGAGGTGAGTGGATTGCCTGAGTCCACGGGTTCGAGACCTGCCTGGGCAGCGAGACCTCCTCTCTACAGTAAATCAAAAAACCAGCCGGGCGTGGTAGCGCATGCCTGTAATTCCGGCTACTTGGAAGACTAAGGCGGAAGGATCACCGGAGCCCAGCAGGTCGAGGCCGTGGTGGCTGGGAGCGGCCACTGCACTCCAGTCTGGGTGACAGAGTGAGACTCCAACTCAAATAAATAAATAAATAAAAAGATACGAAAGGACACTTCATAATAATAAAAGGTTCTATCCATCAGCAAGAAATATCCATCCTAAACATATATGCACCCAACACAGGAGCACTAGCATTTATAAAGCAACTACTAAATAAACTAAAAAAAGATATTGACTCTAACACTATTATAACAAGGGACTTAAATACCCCACTAACAACCCTAGATAGATCATCAAGGCAAAAAAACCAACAAGGAGATGAAGGACCTCAACTTGATGCTCAACCAAGTGGACTAAATAGAAACCTACAGAATATTCCACCCAACACCACAGAATATATATTCTACTCACCACCTCATGGAATGTACTCCAAGATCGATCACATCCTTGGCCATAAATCAAGCATAAACAAATTTCATAAGGTTGAGATATCACCATGCACCTTCTCAGACCATAGTGGAATAAAAATAAATATCAACACCAACAAAATTTTCCCAAAGCTCACAAAGACATGGACACTAAACAGCATGATGCTGAACAACTACTGGGTCAACACTGAAATCAAAACAAATTAAAAGATTCCTGGAACTAAATGAAAATGAAGAAACATATTACCAAAACCTCTGTGATGCCATGAAAACAGTTCTAAGAAGTGAATTTATATCTCTATGAATACACATCAATAAAATGGAAAGATCACAAATTGACAGCCTAATAAATCACCTAAAGGAGCTGGAAAGACAAGGCCACCAAAACCTTAACTTTAACAGAAGAATCCAGATTACCAGAGTAAGAGTCCAAATATGGGACATAGAAGATAAAAATAGCATAGAAAACATCAACACGCTGGGCTTGGTGGCTCAGCCTGTAATTCACGTTTTGGGAGGCCAAGGTGAGTGGATTGCCTGAGCCCGCAGGTTCGAGACCCACCTGGGCAACTTTGCAAGACCTCATCTCTA
>NW_007231969.1:61169-63840 GCF_000164805.1 Carlito syrichta
AAATGAAATGGAGGACTTTCTGACATCACACAACCTCTCAAGGTTGAAACAAGAAGACATCGAGACACTAAATAGACCAATAACAACCCAGGAAATTGACTCTGTCATAAGAAAATTACCTACAAAAGAAAAGCCCTGAACCGGATGGCTTTCCAGCAGAATTCTACAAAATGTACATGGAAGAGCTGATACTATTGGAAGTATTCCAGGCAATTGAGAAAGATGGAATTCTCCCCAAATCATTTTACAAAGCTAACATCACACTGATACTCAAACTTGGTAAAGATCCAACCAAAAAAGAGAACTACAGGCCAATATGCCTTATGAATATTGATGCAAAAATCCTTAACAAGATCCTAGCAAATCGGATCCAACAACACATCTCAAAAATCATCCAACATGACCAAGTAGGCTTCATCCCCAGGATGCAGGGCTGGTTCAACGTTCACAAGACCATAAATGTCATTAAATCCATCAACAGATATAAAAACAAGAACCACATGATTATATCATTAGATGCAGAAAAAGCTTTTGATAAAATCCAGCATCCCTTCTTGATAAAAACCCTCAAACACCTAGGTATAGAAGGAACATAACTCAAAATAGTAAGTGCCATCTACGATAAACCCACAGCTAACATATTGCTAAATGGACAAAAACTGAAAACATTTCCCCTGAAAACTGGAACAAGACAAGGCTGCCCACTCTCTCCCCTCTTGTTCAACATTGTGTTGGAAGTCCTAGCTAGGGCAATTAGACAAGAGAAGGAAATCCGGGGTATTCAAGTAGGAAAAGAGGAAGTCAAGTTATCCTTCTTTGCTGACGATATGATCCTGTACCAATCCAAGAGAATCTGTCAAAAACCTGCTTGCACTGGTAAAGGACTTTGGCAAAGTCTTGGAGTATAAAATAAATGTGCAAAAGACAGTTGCATTCCTATACACCTACAACAACAGGCAGAGAACAAAATAAAAAACACAATCCCGTACACAATAGCCTACACACAAAAAAAGAAATGCCTCGGCATCTTTCTAACCAGAGAAGTGAAAGACCTCTATAATGAGAACTACAAAACACTGCTCAAAGAAATCCAAGAAGACACAAACAAATGGAAAAATATTCCATGCTTAAGGACAGGAAGAATCAACATTGTTAATATATCCTTCCTACTAAAGGAAATCTACAGATTCAACACAATGCCTGTTAAATTACCAATATCAGGCTGGGTGCAGTGGCTCACACCTACAATCCCAGCACTTTGGGAGGCCGAGGTGCAAGGATCACCTGAATCCACGGGTTAGAGACCAACCTGGGCAACTTGATGAGATCTCTACAATAAATCAAAAAATTAGCTGGGCATAGTGGCGTGTGCCTGTAGTTCCAGGTACATGGAAGGCTGAGGTGGAAGGATTGCCTGAGCCCGGCAGGTTGAGTCTGCAGTGGCCAGGAGCATGCCACTGACCTCCAGCCTAGGTGACAGACTGAGATTCCTATTTAAAAAAAAAAAAAATTACCAACATCGCTCTTCTCAGACCCGGAAATGACAATACAGAAATTCATATGGAAAAATAAGTGAACCGGGCTCGGTGACTCAGCCTGTAATCCCACACTTTGGGAGGCTGAGGTGAGTGAATTGCCTGAGCCCGTGGGTTTGAGACTCACCTGGGCAACTTGGCGTGACCTCATCTCTACAATAAATCAAAAAATCAGCCGGGCATGGTAGCACATGCCTGTAATTCCAGGTACTCAGAAGGCTGAGGTGGAAGAATCGCCGGAGCCCAGCAAGTCGAGGCTGCCGGGCCGGGAGCGGCCACTGCACTCCAGTCTGGGTGACAGAGTGAGACTCCAACTCAAAAAAAAAAAGAAAAGAAAAGAAAAATAAGTGACCACAAATAGCCAAAACAACCATTTGCAAAAAAAACAAGAGGTATCACACTTCCAGACTTCAAACTTTATTACAAGGCTACAATAATCAAAACAGCCTGGTATTAGTACAAGAACAGGCACGTATACCAATGAAACAGGACAGAGATTCCAAAAGCTAAGCATCAATTTCTCAACCAACTCATCTTTGACAGACTCCAACAACAACCACTGGGAAGAGGAGAACCTGTTCAGTAAATGGTGCTGGGAAAACTGTCTGATCATATGCAGAAGATTGAAACAGGACCCCTACCTACCACCATACCCAAAAATTAACTCCAAATGGATCAAAAACCTAAACTTAAAACCTCAAACTATAAGAATCTTAGAAAATGGAGGAGACACCCTTATGGAAATTGGAACTGGCAACCAATTCCTGATCAAAACCCCAAGTGTCCATGCCATAAGAGACAAGATAGATAAGTGGAACCTCATCAAACTGAAAGCTTCTGCAAAGCAAAAGAAATCATCAAGAGAGGGGGAGACAGCCCACTGAATGGGAAAAAATATTTGCCAACTGTATGTCTGACAAAGGTTTAACATCTAGGATCTACAAACATGTTTCCTTTCAAATATGCCAAATGGAAAGAAACAAACAACCCCATTAAAAAGTGGGCAAAGCAAGGCTCGGTGGCTCAGCCTGTAATCTTGTGCTTTGGGAGGCTGAGGTGAGTGGATCGCCTGAGCCCGCGGGTTCGAGACCCACCTGAGCAACTTGGTGAGACCTTATCTCTACAATAAATCAAAA
>NW_007231969.1:63860-75362 GCF_000164805.1 Carlito syrichta
TAGCGCACGCCTGTAGTTTCAACTACTTGGAAGGCTGAGGCGGAAGGATCGCCGGAGCCCAGCAGGTCGAGGCTGTGGTGGCCGGGAGCAGTCACTGCACTCCAGTCTGGGTGACAGAGTGAGACTCCAACTCCCCCCCAAAAAAAAGTGGGCAAAAGAAGTGAACAGACACTTGTCAAAAGAAGATATATGGGCAACGAACAGAAATATGAAAAAGTGCTCAGCCTCACTCATCATCAGAGAAATGCAGATCAAAACCACATTGAGATACCACCTAACCCCAGTAAGAATGGCCATCATTAATAAAACAAACAACAATTGATGCTGGCAAGGATGTGGAGAAAAAGGAACCCTTCTACACTGCTGGTGGGAATGCAAACTAGTGCAACCTCTCCGGAAGACAGTGTGGCAATTTCTGAAAGAACTAGAAATTGACCTTCCATATGGCCCAGCAATTCCTCTGTTGGGAATATACTCAGAGGAACTCAAATCATTCTACAAAAAAGATACCTGCACACATATGTTCTTTGCAGCTCTATTCACAATAGCAAAAACACGGAACCAACCATGTTGCCCATTGAAGCTGTACTGAATAAAAAAATGTGTTACATGTACACCATGGAATATTATGCAGCCATAAAGAAGGACAAACATATGGACTTCGCAGCAACTTGGATGAATTTAGAGTCTATCATACTCTGTGACCCATCACAGAAACAAAA
Source organism: Carlito syrichta (assembly GCF_000164805.1). Taxonomy (NCBI): domain Eukaryota; kingdom Metazoa; phylum Chordata; class Mammalia; order Primates; family Tarsiidae; genus Carlito; species Carlito syrichta. The sequence goes on from NW_007231969.1 coordinate 64,583, forward strand.
AACAGAGTACCATGTTCTCACTCATAAGTGGACCTTGAACAATTATCATAATACTATAAGAAAGGGATTGGCAGTAGTGGGAAACTGTCAGGAGAGAAGTGTGGGATTAGCAGTTGAGGAAAACTGCTGGATGAAGGGGGGCACAGCTCATCTACATGAGTACCTGCATAATGAACATTTGTGTACCTAACCCTGAATTATACCTTACATCGTTAAAATTTAAAAAGTTTTTTTAAAATAATAATTCAAAAAACAACAGGTGCTAGCATAGCTGCAAAGAAAAGGAAATGCTTCTACATTGTTGGTGGGAATGTAAGCTAGTTCAGCCTCTATGGAAAGCAGTGTGGCGATTCCTTAAAAAACTAAAAATTGCTGGGTGCAATGGCTCACTTTAGGGAGGCGGAGGCAAGAAGATTGCCTGAGTTTAGGAGTTCAAAACCAGCCTGGCAACTTGGTGAGACCTAGTCTCTGTAATAAATCAAAAAAATTAACCAGGTGTGGTGGCTCATGCCTGTGGTTCTAGCTACTTGGAAGGATGAGACGGAAGGGTCATCTGAGCCCAGCAGGTTGAGGCTGCTGTGGCCGTGAGTGTGCCACTGCACTCCAGCCTGGGGGTCAGAGTGAGACTCTGACTCAAAAAAAAAAAAAAAAAGAAGTACTAAAAATTGAGCTTCCATACAATCCAGCAGTCCCCCTCCTGGGAATATACCCAGAGAAATTTAAATTGCTCTACCAAAAAGACACCTGCTCACATAGGTTTATTGTTGCACTATTTACAATAGTAAAAACATGGAACCAATCCTATTGCCCATCAAAAGTGGACTGAATAAAGAAAATGTGGTACATATACACAATGAAATATTATGCAACCATAAAGAAGAGCAAAATCATTGCTATTGCAGCAACTTGGATGTTTTTGTGAACTACCACAGAAACAAAGAACTGAATACTGCATGTTCTGACTCATAAGTGGGCCCTGACCACTAATCACATTAGCACGCTGGTGAGATCTGTAGTCACTGGGCACTGCTAGGGGAGGGAGAGAAGAAGGAGGGATGGGGAGCACATGACAACGCATTGGGTACCTGGTTCACTGCCAGGGGAAGTGAGGGCCACCTAGAAGCCCAAACTTCACCTGCATACAGCCTACTTATGTAGTAAATGCTCACATGTGCCCCACAACTCTAAAATAAATAAATGAACAAATAAGTGATCTAGCTGCTTCAGCCTAAGGGTTGAGATCTCAGTATCCTTCCCAGGAAGGGCTAGAATGACATCTGCAACAAACATAATTGTGTCACAACAGCAGAAGCATGCTAGCTGCTTACAAAGGCTAGCTGCTTACAAAGGCCAACTATGCTTAGGAGATTGACCTCAAGGTGTTGTTTCTGCCATATTAACTCTTTTGCCTGCCATAATGGTCCCCAAGGACAAGGACGCCCTCTCATTTCAGAGTACCCCAAATCATCAGTCCAGCTAAGGGGAGTTCCTTTCACTATATTTGTTAAGAGGTCAAGGGCAGCCACTTTTGGTCCACAAGTATGTACTCTTCTTTTCTATTCAGAACCAGGGATCTTAAAACTTCTTACCTAGTGAGGGATCCAGGCTGGCTGGCTGATTTTTCCCAGGAAGCCAGAAACTTCTGACCTTAAAAGTTGGTTCTAAGGATGTGGATTCACTCAAATACTGGTGCTACAACTTGGCCAGGCTAATGAGGTAGAAGGAAGAAAATCACAAAAAATATGGAATAAAGTACAGTAAAAAGTTTTGCCATTTCAAACTAATGCAGAAGTATTCCAAATGTTTGAGTCCCAATCACTTAAAGGCCCTTCAGAATCAATTTTGTCAATTGATTATCCTACTAATAGGATATATCTCATGCCAATTGCTTGATCACCAGCATCTTACAGATTCACTTGTAGTGAGTTCTATTTTGAGGCTGATCACAAAGACATGACCACAAGGTGGCAGTAGCACGTAACAAGCTTTATTTCGGTGCCACTTGTACAGGTTACTTGAAAGGGACAATCTTTCACAACAGGAGACTATTCAGAGATAACTACCAGGTTGTCGCCCAGAAGGGGAAAACAAGAGAATTCCCAAGGGAGAACTGAATCAGAGATGGGGCTTTTTGTGTGTGTAATATCACTTAGCAGCAAGATGGGGAGTCTCTGGGACAGAAAGCATCAAAGGTCAGCTTGTTTTCTTTTTTATAGCCACAGGGTTTGTCTTATCTAGGTCTAACAGATGTCTTATATAGTTTTGTGGGGTACATAAAGCATGCTGGCTCTAACTGGCTAAAAATGTGCTTAGTAGCTCTACATTTAAAACAATTGGTTGTGTAAAAATTTTAGTTTGGCACCTATAGGCTTTTGAGCTGATGGTACTAGCCTGCTATGAAGAAGTAACAATATAAGGGCAATCTTTTGCCTAATTATATAACAGTAATGATAAACTACAAACACTTTGATGTAGACTTTGTTTCCAGGTCACTGGAACATTTTTATATAGTCATTGTTGTCTGGTCAATGATCAATAACAAACCTCCTCAGAAAGATTTTTCTCAGCATCTACCCATAGAGTAGTGTAATGAGGCCAGAGAAACAGCAAGCCCTTTAAGCATTGTATTTAATCATTAGTGTTTTCCATTGTATCAGAAAAGAAGTTAGGACTACTGGCTCGGTGGCTCAGCCTGTAATCCCGCGTTTTGGGAGGCTGAGATGAGTGGATTGCCTGAGCCCGCAGGTTCGAGACCCGCCTGGGCAACTTGGTGAGACCTCATTTCTACAATAAATCAATTAGCCGGGCGTGGTAGTGAATGCCAGATGTTCAGCTACTTGGAAGGCTGAGGCGGAAGGATCACCGGAGCCCAGCAGTTCGAGGTTGTGGTGGCTGGGAGAGGCCACTGCATTCCAGTCTGGGCAACAGAGTGAGACTCCAATGCAAAAAAATAAAAGAAGTTAGAACTAAACCCTAAATTCATAAATCTTCCAAACAATAACTCAAAGGGAGAAATACCACACTTATTAGAAAAGTGTGACCTTATTTTAATAAAACTAATGTAAATATCAGGGTTATCATAAGCCAATTAATTCTTCAGGGGATGGTCTTTCTCTGCCATCACAGTATTTGTGGTTGACTCTGTTTCTTGCCGTGTCTTCTCACAAGACTGAGAGAAACAATTACCGGCCAAGAAACAAAAGCAAAATTGTCCCATTCATTGGTGGATTTGGACAAAAGCTGGTAATAAAATCAGGTACAACTCCCAGAGGAGACACTAGAAAAGAATCAAACTGAGTCTATAAGGAATTACACATAATATGTCACACATATTTATACTGCATCAAGGTCACTATCATCTTACTTTATGAAGCTGAAAACATCACTACTGTCTGGATAGTTGGGCATGTTTTATTGGGAAAATTATCTTTATTTCTATGCTGTGCACTAGTAGGTTCATTCATAGATATATGAGAACTTTCATTTGAAAAAAAATCTTTAGAACTGGGCATGGTGGCGTGCGTCTGTAGTTCCAGCTACATGGAAGGCTGAAGTGGAAGGATGGCCTAAACCCAGCAGGTTGAGGCTGCAGTGGCCGTGAGTGTGCCACTGCACTCCAGCCTGAGTGACAGAGTGAGGCTCCAACTCAAAATAAATAAATAAAAATCTTGAGGTTATGCTTCATTCATTGTTTCTGTCTAGAAGACGGGATAATGAGTATAGTAATTTATTGGCATTTTAACAGCACTCTTAAGTTACCATAGAAATGAAATGGCGGCCGGGCTCAGTGGCTCAGCCTGTAATCCCAGCCCTTTGGGAGGCCGAAGTGAATGGATTGTCTGAACCTGCAAGTTCAAGACCCACCTGGGCAACTTGGCGAGAACTCATCTCTACAATAAAACAAAAATTAGCCGGACATGGTAGCACGCACCTGTAGTTCCAGCTACTTGGAAGGTTAAGGCGGAAGGATTGCCAAAGCCCAGCAGGTTGAGGCTGCGGTGGCCAGGAGCGGCCACTGCACTCCAGTCTGGGCAACAGAGTGAGACTCCAACTCAAAAAAACAAAACAAAACAAAAAGCCGGGCTCGGTGGCTCAGCCTCTAATCCCGCACCTTTGGGAGGCTGAGGTGAGTGGATTGCCTGAGCCTGCGGTTCGAGACCCACCTGGGCAATTTGGCGAGACCTCATCTCTACAATAAATCAAAAATTAGCCAGGCGTGGTATCACACGCCTGTAGTTCCAGGTACTTGGAAGTCTGAGGCAGAAGGATCATCGGAGCCCAGCAGGTCGAGGCTGCAGTGGCCAGGAACTGCCACTGCACTCCAGTCTGGGTGACAGAGTGAGACTCAACTCAAAAAAAGAAATGAAATGAAATGAAATGAAATGCAATGGCTTCTATCAGATTTCAGAAATTTTTTTTATTTTTATTGTAGAGATGAGGTCTCACCATGTTGCCCAGGCTGGTCTCGAACCCCAGGGACTCAGGGTATCCTCTTGCCTGGGCCTCCCAAAGTGCTGAGATTATAAGCTTGAGCCGCTGCGCCCGGCCTGTCTTTGGATTTAAAGTCAACCTTTTGTAGATAGCAGACAGTTGGATAATGTTTTATTTTACCTATTCTGATTGGAATGTTTAACCTGAAATTCCGGCTATTTGGAAGGCTGAGGCAGAAGGATCACCAGAGCCCAGCAGGTCGAGGCTGCGGTGGCTGGGAGCATGCCACTGCACTCCAGTCTGAGTGACAGAGTGAGACTCCAACTCAAATAAATAAACAAACAAATAAATACCCAAAGACACAAATAGAAAGTGAAAGGATGGAAATATTCCTTGCAAATAATAACCAAAAGAGAGGAGGGATGGATATATTAATGGGACACAAAATAGACTTCAAATCAAAAAAGCCTACCAGAGGCAAAGAAGGGCATTGTATATAAATCAAAGGTCCAATATAGCAAGAATATATAAAAAATTTATAACATCCATACTCCTAAACACATGGCATCATATATACGAGGCAAAACTGACCATTCAAGAAAGAAATAGTTATACAATAACTGTTGGAGAGTCCAAAACCTCACTCGCAAAAATGGATAGAACAATCAAACAGATGATAAGTATAGAAATAGACTTAAACAACAAAATGAACCAGGCACGGTAGCTCATGCTTATAATCCCAGCACATGGGGAGGCCGAGGTGAGAGGATCGCCTGATCCCACGGGTTTGAGACCAGCCTGGGCAACTTGGCGACACCTCATCTCTAAAATAAATCAAAAATCAGCCGGGCATGGTAGTGCATGCCTGTAGTTCCAGTTACTTGGAAGGCTGAGGCGGAAGGATCGCCTGAGCCCAGAAGACAGACTGCGGTGGCCGTGAGCATGCCACTACACTTCAGCCTGGACAACAGAGTGAGATTCCTACTCTAAATAAATAAAATAAACCAATTAGATTTAGCAGACATACAGAACACTCTACCCAACAACAATAGCATACACATTTTTCTCAAATGCACATGGAACATTTTCCATGATAGACCATATGACATGTCACAAATTAAGTCTCTATAGATGTAAAAAGATAGAGATCATATAAAATATCTTACCACAGTGGGATGAAGTTAGAAATCAATGACAGATAGAAAACTAGAAAATTCACAAAGTTGTGAAAATTAAGCAATACGCTCTTAAAATACCAGAAAATCAAAGGAGAAATCAGAAACTACTTATAGACAAATAAAAACAAAAATACAACATACCAAACCTATGGAATACAGTGAAATCAGTGCTAAGGGGGAAATGTATAACTGTAAATGTTTACATCAACAAATAAAAAAGATCTCAAATCAACAACCTAACTTTACAACTTAAAAAAGTAGAAAAAGAGGTGAGAGGATTGCCTGAGCCCGTGGGTTCGAGACCCACCTGGGCAACTTGGCAAGACCTCAACTCTACAATAAATCAAAAATTAGCCGGGCATGGTAGCGCGCACCTGTAGTTCCAGCTACTTGGAAGTCTGAGGCGGAAGGATTGCTGGAGCCCAGCAGGTTAGGCTGCGGTGGCTGGGAGCGTGCCACTGCACTCCAGTCTGGGCAACTGAGTGAAACTCCAACTCAAAAAAAAAAAGAAAGAAATTAGCTTAATTGGAAGTCAGGCACAACAGCTCACACCTGTAATCCCAGCACTTGAGGGGAGAATCAAGACCAGCATGGGCAACATAGTGAGATCTCATCTCTATTTAAAAAAAAAAGAAAGAAAGAAAGAAAGAAGCCGGGCTTGGTGGCTCAGCCTGTAATCCCGCACCTTTGGGAGGCTGAGGTGAGTGGATTGCCTGAGCCCGCAGGTTCGAGACCTGCCTGGGCAACTTGGCGAGACCTCATCTCTACAATAAATCAAAAAATTAGCCGGGCGTGGTAGCACTCGCCTGTAGTTCCAGCTACTTGGAAGGCTGAGGCAGAAGGATCGCCGGAGCCCAGCAGGTCGAGGCTGCGATGGCCGGGAGCGGCCACTGCACTCCAGTCTGGGCGACAGAGTGAGACTCCAACTCAAAAAAAAAAAAGACTCAAAAATATTAGCCAGACATGGTCATGCATGCCCGTAGTCCCAGCTATTTGAGAGGCTGAGATGGAAGGATTGCCTGAGTTCAGGAGTTTGAGGCTGAAGTAAGCAGTAACCATGCCACTGCACTTTAGCTTGGGCAATCGAGTGAGACCCTAACAACAACAAAAACAGCGAAAGAGAGGAAGGAAAGAAGGTAGGAAAGAGGGAGAGAAGAAAGGAAAAAAGAAAGGAAGAAAGAAAAAGAAGGGAGAGAAATTGATTTCATTGGAAGCTGATGTTTAGAGCCTGATAGGCGGTTTATTGGTTTGTTTGTTTTTTAGGCCTCTATATTCTCTCTATTTGATCCTACGCTTCCCATGGGAACTTCTCAATTGGCTGAAACCCCTTTCTAGAACTCCTTTTGACTATATGCCCCATAAACTCTGTCCTCCTGTCCTTTTTTGTTGTTGTTGGTGGTGGTGGTGGTATGATTTTGCTGAGGGTAATTTGGAAATTCACTGGTGTTTTTGGAAAACTTAAGGTCTTCTGAAATTGGATCCTTTAAGATCTCTTCCTTCCCATTGCTTCTGCTTCTCTATTCTCCTTTTGCCACCTTTATATTTTCATTCCATTTCCTTGAATCCTTTGCTATGTCCCACTTCAAGCTCCTATCTTCTCCTTCCCTCTGTTCACCTCTGGAGAAGTTTTTCTACTCTAGCTTCTTGGTCACTTAAACTATAGGTGTACCTACTTTCAATGCGTACAGAATTTCTCAAAAGCAACTACCTGAAGCTAAAAAAAAAGCCTAACTGAAAATGACCTGGATTTTTTATCCATCCAGATGGGCTTTGGAGACATCCTTTTGGATAAAGTTGCTAAATGACCCTCTCATTCCCCCACCTGAAATTTAGTCCACAGCCTCCATATGACTTATGAGGAAAAAAGAACATCTTAAAAGTCTTCTCCACAAATATTAGTAAACAAAATATTAGTAATCTTAACTTGTAACATTAACTTATCCTAATTACCAAAAAAACCACTATTCAGACAAAAATATAAAGTGGAGAAAAGAGTAATAGTTATTTTATATAAACCAGTGAGTTTGTGTTACTAATGCTTTGCTGACTCATGGCTAGAACTTTAAAATGAAAATCATAAGGTCTGTTTGTGTCTATTTGTATGTTTCTCTGGCTACATATTTACTTTAAACATGTATGATATTCTTCTGCTTCTGCATGGTATTACAAAATTGATTTATAAAATCTCTTAAAGAATTTCTATTCCAGTTGGCTTAGAGATTAATGTATGCTTATATAAATTCCATATTCCTAGCCAGGTGTGGTGGCGTGCATTTGTAATTCCAGCTACTTGGAAAGTTGAGGTGGAAGAATCGCCTGAGCCCAGCAAGTCAAAGCCGTGGTAGCTGTGAATGTACCACTGTACACCAGCCTGGGCGACAAGAGTGAAACTCCAAATAAAGAAATCCTTAAAATTACATATTCCTAAAACTTTCAAAAACATAGAAACTAACCCAATTTTTTTTAAGTTCATGTAATCTAGGATAATCTTTAGTAAATAAAGCTAGTTTTAAGATTGCTGGTGAAATAGAAACAGGAACGTCTTCAGAATTGTCAGCATTAAATGCAGACACATAATTTTATTCTAGATGAGTTTAGTATTCAAACAAGCTTATGTTATCTCTACTAGATATTTAAGATTATAAAACTACAAAGTCAATCTAAGAACAAAATGTACAATAAAGATGAATTTCTTGATGCATGTCAAACAAGCCAGTTAAAACAGGGAAGAACCTTATGTTTAACTTTTTAGGTTTATTGCTTCTATGATTCTTTTTTTTTTAGTAGGAATCTCACTCTGTTGCCCAGGCTGGAGCGCAGTGGCACACTCACGGCCACTACAGCCTCGAACTGCTGGGTTCAGGTGATCCTTCCACCTTAGCCTTCCAAGTAGCTGGAACTACAGGCATGTGCCACCACACCTGGCTAATTTTTCTTGATTTATTGTTGAGATGAGGTCTCGTCAAGTTGCCCGGACTGGTCCTGAACCTGTGGGCTCAGGCAGTCCTCTCACCTCAGCCTCCCAAAGTGTTGGGATTATAGGCGTGAGCCACCACGCCTGGATTTATGATATTTTTTAGTATTTGCCTTATTTGTCAGCAAAAAAGATGAAATGATAAAGTGATGGCTAGCTTTGTTTAATGTCTTATGAATTTTCATGAGTAATTGCAGCATAATTGTTAAGAACAAGTAGATTAAATAGATGTAAATTGGATAAATTATTATAAATTATAAATAAACTTTTCAACAGCAATTATGTTTTGTAGTATGTCTACTTAAGAGTAGTTTCCCGACCAAGTGTGGTGGCTCAGCCTGTAACCCCAGCACTTTGGGAGGCCGAGGCAAGAGGACTGCCTGAGCCCAGGGGTTCGAGACCAGCCTGGGTAACTTGGTGAGACCTTGTCTCTACAACAAATCCAAAAATAAGCCAGGTGTGGTGGCACACATCTGTAGTTGCAGCTACTTGAAAGGATGAGGCGGAAGGATCGCCTGATCCCAGTAAGCCAAGGCTACGGTGGCTGTGAGCGTGCCACTGCAGTCCAGCCTGGGTGACAAGAGTAAGACTCCAACTCAAAAAAAAAGAGTAGTTTCCCAAATATTTTTGTAACTTGCAAGCTTAATGTTATGCTAAGTTAAATTAAGCAATAGGTAGTCATTAAAAATCTAGATCAGCCAGGCTTGGTGGCTCAGTCTGTAATCCCAGCATTTTGGGAGGCTGAGGTGAGTTGACTGCCTGAACCCCTGGGTTTGAGACCCACCTGGGCAACTTGGCAAGACCTCATCTCTACAATAAATTAAAAATTAGCCGGGCGTAGTAGCGCGCGCCTATAGTTCCAGCTACTTGGAAGGCTAAGGCGGAAGGATCACCGGAATCCAGCAGGTCGAGGTTGTGGTGGCTGGGAGCGGCCACTGCACTCCAGTCTGGGCAACAGAGTGAGACTCCAACTCAAAAATAAAAATAAAAATAATAAAAAATAAAATCTAGATAATTCTAAATAAAATACTAAAACATTAATTATTGAGCATAAATTTATTTACTTTTAGTTTCTGATCTGCTAGAGGACAGTAATATAGGACAGTTCACAATTGCCTGCTTCCTAATTTTCATTAAAGCTTATGGTTGAGGAGAAGCAGCAAGATGGTGACAGGGCAACCCAGTCTCTGAAGCCCTCTGCAAAGGAGATCTGCAGTGGGTCTCTGACTCTTCCCTGGGGGCTGGGGACCCCAACATCGCAACCTGCTCTTCATACAGAGCTTGGCCGTTGCCACCACTGGGACATCACAACGGACTGGCCAGTTACTGCGGCGCAAACAGTGCCGCTGCTGCTGCTGCCGCAGACCCTCCCCCCACCACCGCTGCCATCACCGCCGCTGCTGCGGCCTCTGTGACGGATACCATATCACACCACCTGGGCCCGAGGTGACCCACATCAAACCCCTTCAGGGAAGATGTGCTGGGATTGCTGCCACCTCTCCTGAGTCCAAGACTGTCCTCCCGCCTGGCGTAAGGCTCCTGGTGCCTGCTCAGAGGCAGGCAGCCATCTTGTTCCTGTCCGGCCCCACCCCCTCTGGGGCGAGCAGCTGAGATAGCACCACCTGCTGGCGATTCAAGGTAACAACACCGAAACGGGAGAAACAAGCTTGATAAAGACATAGACCAGAGTGCTGAACGAGGGTAATCTGAACCATCCTTCACAGCAGACCAGTGGCAACTGACCCTAACTGCAAACTAATTTACCAGCTTGAAAAGAAAACTAGAAATCAGACCTGAAAGGACATTGGACTTAAATGAAATGTCTCAGACTGTGCTTCATTGATTCTATTAGTTTAATGACTTAATTCTATTCCTACTGTGTTGTCCCCTTTTTTCTTTTTTCCTTTTCCTTTTCTTCTCTTTTCTTCTCTCTGTAAACCATATCTTTGTATAGAGGAACAGAACACTAACAAGGTGGTTGGTTAGCTTGTATATTAGCATCACTATATGTTTTATTTTTACTTTTTATTTTTTGTATGAGAGTTGGTTCGTCTGTAGCTGTGGTCTATTGTTTTTATCTGTTTCAGTATAGGACTCTCTCTTTCTATTTGTTGGCACACTCATTTGGTTCCCCCCTTACTCCTCTATCTCTCCACTCCTCTCTTCAAACCACTATCTGCTCCATTCTCTCCCCTCG
>NW_007231969.1:76242-77683 GCF_000164805.1 Carlito syrichta
CAAAACACAGAATTAACCCAAACTGTCAAAGCATAGAAAGAAGCTCAAAAAGACAGAACAAACCTGCAAGAGATGAATGATCACTTCAAGAGACCAAACCTAAGAGTAATTGGGCTTCCTGAGGCAGAAAGAGAAACAGAAGCCACACTGGAACAAGCATTTCATGAAATCATTCAAGAAAACTTCCCTCATCTCATTAAGGATGAAAAAATTCAAACACAGGAGATTCAGAGAACCCCTGCAAGACAACAAATGAGAATACCAACTCCCAGACACATAATAATTCGCCTAAACAAAGTAGCTACGAAAGGAAGAATCCTAAAGGCAGCAAGAGAAAAAGGCCAGACTACCTACCAGGGAAAACCAATTAGAATAGCAGCAGATTTATCCACAGAAAGCCTTCAGGCCAGGAGAGCCTGGAGCCCTATCTTCAAAGTTCTAAAAGAGAAACACTTTCAACCAAGAATAACCTACCCAGCCAAACTAAGCTTCATTAGTGAGGGAGAATTGAAATCTTTTCCAGACATCCAATCCCTAAGAACCTACGCAGACCACCTCTACAAGAAACACTTAAGAAAGTACTGATCACAGAAGAAAAAGAAAAAAGAACAGCATTCTTCACAAGAGTACAGGCAAAAGATTAAAAACACACATGAACTAACTCCAAAACCAAAAGAAAGACAACAAATAAACTGGAACTACTCTGCAAGAACCTTATGACAGGGATCAACTCTTGCATTTCAATTATTAGCCTAAATATGAACAGACTAAATGCACCACTGAAAAGACATAGAATGGCAAAATGGATAAAATATCATCAGGCAACAATCTATTGCCTTCAAGAGACTCACCTCACTAGAAAGGACACCCACAGACTCAAAGTAAGAGGATGGGAAACAAACTTTCAGGCGAACGGAATACAAAAGAAAGGAGTAGTAGCGATCTTAATTTCAGACAAAATTCCCTTCAAGCTATTAAAAATCAAAAAAGATACAGAAGGCCACTACATAATGATAAAAGGCTCAATCCATCAACAAGAAATATCTATCCTAAACATATATGCACCCAACATAGGTGCGCCAACTTTCATAAAGCAACTTCTTGGAAAACTAAAGAAAGATATTGACTCTACCATTATCATAACTGGGGACTTTAATACCCCACTCACAACCCTAGACAGATCATCAGGACAAAAAATCAGCAAGGAGATCCAGAACCTCAATGTGACTTTGGACCAAATGGACTTAATTGATACCTACAGAACACTCCATCCAAAGACCACATAATACACATACTACTCATCACCACATGGAACATATTCTAAGATCGACCACATACTCGGCCATAAATCAAGCATAAGCAAATTTAAAAGGACCGAAATTCTACCAAACACCTTGTCGGACCACAGTGGAATAAAAATAAACATTGACACCAACAAAGT
>NW_007231970.1:0-12823 GCF_000164805.1 Carlito syrichta
TTCCAGCAGTAGTTTCTGGATTAGGAGGTAAACCTGAAGTCAGAAATTACACGAAAAATGACGAGATGATTCCTTGGGTTGTGGAATCTGGCCTTAGAGCCTCCTGCAAAAAAAGCCGAGCAGATGGCCAGACTCTGTGTTACAACTAAGAAGAGGAGCAGAAAGTTCCTGGGAATCGGTAATGACAGATTTGTGGTACCTGTATAGGAATTAGTTCTGAAATGTGTGGGGACTGGACTTCAAATTCCTGATTAGCATTTAGAAAATTCCTGAAGGATGCTAGGAATGAGAACTACCTTAATCCCGGGAAAAATTAACAATTGCCCAGAAGTTTGCTGGTCACATGCAAACTGATTTCCCTTGTTCCACACTGGTAACATGAGTCAAAGCTTTCTAGTGAAATAGTGTCCGAGATTCCTGTTACTTTCTCAGAAAAACGACCAGATGTTGCCAATTTACCTAAATTGGCACGTGGCTCTCAATGGAAAGACTCCAGAATGCTCCTATGGACTTGTAAACCAAGAGCCAGGTGCCCTCCCAAAAATACCTTCTAAACTTGGTGCAACATCTAAACCCAAGGTCCTAAATCTCAATAGCAGAACTACCAGAAGTTTCTGGAGTACGAGGTAACCCTTACCTCAGGGCTTACATTCAAAAAATCCGAAATGATTACTTGTGTACTGGAATTTGTCGTTAGAGGATCCAGAAGGTAAATGGACTTTTAATGCCATATTTTCTTTTAAACTTTCGAGAGGACCAGAATGTTGCGGGACTTTTGGAAAGACTGAATCTTAATATGCACATAGGAACAGCTCTGAAAACATTGGGAGGTCGGAATCTGAGAATTTTAGGCCTTACAAAGACGCCCTGGACATTTTTGGAATTACGGACTCGTGCAATCCAGATTCGTTTTTCTTCCTTAGCAACAGTCTGTGTAGTTTCCTGTATATGAGGACTCCCATTCCCCAGATTCTTGCTTCGAAATCCTGATTCTGGTTGAGCCCTTAGCAAGATGCCCAGTAGATTTTTGGCCTTTATGACTCATTTAAACCAAATTCTTTATCCTTTCTTAGGAAGAGGCTGTGTAGTTTTTTGTATATGAAGTCTCCCAATACCGAGACCCTGTTTCGAAGCCCTGATTATTATTTAGCCCTTAGAAAGATGCCCTGTATGTTTGTTGGATCGAGGACATGTGTATCCGAGATTCCTTGTTCGTCCTTCACAAGAGGTTGTGAAGTTTTCTGTATATGAGGTCTCCCGCTCGCCAGATTCATGCTTCAAATCCCTGATACATATTTCTCACTTAGTAAGACACCCTGTTGGTTATTGGGATTTGAGGACTCGTGTTGCCCAGATTCCTTTTGCTTCCTTAGTAAGAGGCCATTTAGGTTCCTGTATATGAGGTCTCACATTACTCAAATTCCTGCTGAATTCTCAGTAATACCCGAGATATTTCGTGATGAGCAGAGGATTCCAGTTGTTTGAATATCAATAGAAAGACTGCCATAACGTTTTTGGCGACCTGGAATCTAAGATTCCTGGTTTCCCTTAACAAGACCTCCCTAAAATTTGGAATCTTCTAAATCCAAAGTCCCAATTCCACCAGGCCGACCACAAGAAATTTTTGTAATCTGAGGCAACCTGAATCGAGGGATTTTGTAACAATATGCCATTTTCTCGTGGAGTACCTGATTATGGCCCTAGATGTTCACAAGACACAAATGGATATTTGGGCCAGATCCACGATTAAAACTATCTAAGTATAGAATGTTCCTGGGAATTTGAAACGACAGATTATACGCATCTATGGAACTGATAGCTCTGAAAAATGTAGGGACCCTGAAGCCCAGATAGCTGGTTCAACCTTATCAAGAGGCCCTGTAGGTCTGGCCAATGAAAACTCCTAGAACCAGATTTCCTTTTCGTTCTCAACAAGATGCCATGATTTTCCGTCGTGATGTGAATCTAAAAATTCTGTATACAAATAAGCAGGTGCCCAGAAATTACCTAGGGTAGTGGAATCCATGAATCCTGGTTACCCTTAAAAGTACGTAATAAAAATTTGGGAACCTCTAAACACTGGGCCCGAATCGGAATAGAAGGACAAACAGAAGTTTTAGGATTACAAGATACATCTTACAGTGATAGATACATACAAATATGGCGATAAGATTCTTTGTGTCCTGGAATCTGCCCTTTGTTGTCCTGAGGAACCCAACGGACTTGTAAGTCCACATTCTCGGTTACAACTATCAGAATACCAGAAGTTTGCTGAGAATCTATAATGACAAAATTGTCATATCCAAGAGGCCTGTAGCCCTAAAGAATGTGTGGAAGTAGGATCCCAAGTTCCAAATTAGCCATTATAATGTGTCTATGTAGAATTCTTGGATTGGCGAACCCCGTAACCAAGATTCATTTTGTTCCCAGAATGTCTCCGGGAACTTACCTGGGGACGTGGATGTACAAACTGTTATATACCAATACTCATAAGCCCAAAATGTCAGAAGATCCTTGGAATCCACGAGTGCTGGATCCCCTTTAACAATACTTCCTAAATATTTGGGAACACGTAATCCCAATTTAGGAATATCAGTCTAAATTTCCAGCAGTTTTTTCTGGATTAGGAGGTAAACCTGAAGTCATAAATTACACGAAAAATGGCCAGATGATTCCTTGGGTTGTGAAATCTGGCCTTACAGCCTCCTCCATAAAAAGAAGAGCAGATGGCCAGATTCTTGGTTATAACTAAGAAGAGATCAGCAGGTTCCTGGAAATCCGTAATGACAGATTTGTGGAACCTATAGAGGAATTAGTTCTGAAATGTTGGTGATTGGGACTCCAAATTCCTGATTAGCATTTTGAAAATTCCTGTGGGGTCCTAGGTATGAGAACTACCTTAAGCCAGAGAAAAATTAAAAACTGTCCAGAAATTTGCTCGTTACATGCAAACAAATTTCCCTTGTTCCGCAATGTTAACATGAGTAAAAGCTATATGTTTCGTAGTGTCTGAGATTCCTGTTTCGTTCTCAGACGAACGGCCAGATGTTTCCCCGTTCCCTAGAAGTCCAGACACGTTGCTCCCAATACAAAGACTCCTGAATGCTGTTATGGAGTTGTAAACAAAGACCCTGGTGACCTCCCAAAAATACCTTCTAAAATTGGTGCAACATCTAAACCCAAGGTCCTAAATACGAAAACCTGAACTACCAGTAGTTTCTGGGAAACGAGGTAACCCTGAACTCAGGTCTTACACTCAAAAAACCTGAAATGATTACTTGTGTCCTGCAATTTGTCGTTATAAGATCCAGAATCAAAATGAATATTAGTGCCATATTCTCCTTTAAACTATCGAGAGGTCCAGATATTGCAGGTCTTTTGGAATGACTGAATCCCAATATACACATAGGAAACAGCTCTGAAAAATATGGGGACGTCAAAGTACGAATCTCTTAGGCCTTACCAAGACGCACTGGACATTTTTGGAATTGAGGACTCGTGTAACCCGGATTCGTTATTCTTCCTTAGTGAGAGCCCCTATAGTTTCGTGTATATAAGGACTCCCATTCCCCAGATTCTTACTTCGAAATCCTGATTATTGTTGAGCCCTTAGCAAGAAGCTCAGTAGATTTCTGACCTTTAGGGCACGTTTAAACCAGATTCTTTATCCTTTCTTAGGAAGAGGCTGTGTAGTTTCCTATATATAAAGACTCCCAATACCGAGATCCTGTTTCAAAATCCTGATTCTTATTTAGCCCTTAGAAAGACGCCCTGTAGGTTTTTAGGTTCGAGGACATGTGTATTCCAGATTCCTTGTTCGTCCTTAGCAAGAGGTTCTGAAGTTTCCTGTATATAAGGACTCCCGTTCCCCAGATTCAGCTTCAAATACCTGATACGATTTTCACCCTTAGAAAGAGAGCCTGTAGGTTTTTTTGGATTTGAGGACTTGTGTTACCCAGATTCCTAATTCTTCCGTAGTAAGGGGCCATGTAGTTTCCCGTATATGAGGACTCCAATTACTCAAATTCCTGCTGAATTCTCAGTAATTCCCGAGATATTTCGTAATGAGCATAGAATTAAAGTTGTTTGGATATCAATAGAAAGACTCCCATAATGTTTTTGGGGACCTAAAATCTAAGATTCCTGGTTAACCTTAATAAGACCTCCCTAAAATGTGGAATCTTCTAAATACAATGTCCCAATTCCACCAGGACGACCACAAGAAATTTCAGTAGTTTGAGGCAACCTGAATCGAGGGGTTTTGTATCAACACGCCATTTGATTCCTGGGGTACCTGATTATGGTCCTAGATATTCATAAGTCATAAAAGGATATTTGGGACAGATGCTCAATTACTACTATCAAGAGAATAGAATGTTCCTGGGGATTTCTAACGACAGATTATGAGTATCTACGGAGCTAGTAGCTCTGAAAAATGTAGGGACCCTGAAATCCATATAGCTTGTTTAACCTTATCAAGAGTCCCTGTAGATATGGCGAATGAGAACTGCTAGAACCAGATTTCCTTTTCATTCTCAACAAGATGCCCTGATTTTCCATAGTCATGTGGATCCATAAATTCTGTATACAAATAGGCAGATACCCAGAAATTACCTAGGGTCGTGGAATCCATGAATCCTGGTTACCCTTAAAAGTACGTAATATATATTTGGCAACCTCAAAACACTGGGCCTGAAACGGATTAGAAGGACAAACAGAAGTTTTAGGATTACAAGATACATCTTAAAGTGATAGATACATACAAATATAGTGATAAGATTCTTTGGGTCCTGGAATCTGCCCTTTGTTGTCCCAAGGAACTCAGCGGACTTGTAGGTTCACATTCTCAGTTACAACTATAAAAAGACCAGAAGGTGGCTGAGAAATTATAATGACAAAATTGTTATATCCATGAAGCCTGTAGCCCTAAAGAATGTGTGGCAATAGAATCCTAGATTCGAGAGTAACCCTAACAATGTGTCCATGTAAAATTCTTGGAATGACGACCCCCGTAATCCAGATTAATTTATTCCCAGAAAGACTCCCGGAAGTTACCTGGGGAGGTGGAAGTAAAAACTCTTATATACCAATAAGAATAAGACCAAAAGATCAGAACGGCCCTGGAATCCAAGTTTGCTGGATTCCCTTTAAGAATACGTCCTAAATATTTGGGAACACCTAATCCCAATTTAGGAATATCAGTCTAAAATTCCAGCAGTAGTTTCTGGATGAAGAGGTAAACCTGAGATCAGAAATCGCAAGAAAAATGGCGAGATGATTGCTTGGGTTGTGAAATCTGGTCTTACAGCCTCCTGAAAAAACAGCAGAGCAGATGGCTAGATTCTCTGTTACAACTAAGAAGAGAAGCAGCAGGTTCCTGGGAATTGGTAATGACAGCTTGTGGTACCTATACAAGTATTAATTCTGAAATATGTGGGGACTGGGACTCCAAATTCCTGATTAGTATTTAGAAACTTCCTTTTGGCTCCTAGGTATGAGAACTACCTTAAGCCAGGGAAAAATTAACAACTACCCAGAAGTTTGCTGGTCACATGCAAACTGATTTCCCTTGTTCCACATTGGTATCATGTGTCACAGCTTTCTGGTGACATAGTGTCCGAGATTCCTGTTTCGTTTTCAGAAGACCAACCAGATGTTTCCCCGTTCCCTAGAATTCCAGACACGTGGGTGCCAATAAAAAAACTCCAGAATGCTCCTATGGACTTGTTAACCAAGACACTGGTGCCCTCCCAAAAATACCTTGTAAACTTGGAGCAACATCTAAACCCAAGGTCCTAATTCCGAATAGCTGAACTACCGGATGTTTCTGGAGTCTGAGGTAACCCTGAACTGAGGGTTTACTTTCAAATAACCCGTAATGATTATTTGTGTCCTGGAATTTGTGGTTAGAGATTCCAGAATAAAAATGGACTTTTCGTGCCATATTTTCATTTAAACTACCAAGTGGTCCAGAATGTTTGGGACTTTTAGAATGACTGCATACTAATATGGACATAGGAAACTGCTCTGAAAAATATGGGTATGTCAAAGTCCTAGTCCTGTAGGCCTTATCAAGACACCCTGTACATTTTTGGAAATGAAGACCCGTGTAACCCAGATTCGTTATTCTTCCTTAGCAAGAGCCTGTGTGGTAACCCATATATGAGGACTCCAATTCCCCAGATACTTGCTTCGAAATCCTGATTCTTGTTGAGCCCTTAGCATGACGTCCAGTAGATTTTTGGACTTTAGGACTCGTTTAAACCAGATTCTTTATCCTTTCTTAGGAAGAGGGAGTGCAGTTTCCTGTATATGAAGACTCTCAATACCGAGATCCTGTTTTGAAACCCTGATTCTTATATAGCCCTTAGAAAGACACCCAGTAGTTTTTTGGGATCGAGGACATGTGTAACCCAGATGCCTTGTTCGTCCTTAGCCAGAGGTTGTGTAGTTTACTGTATATGAAGACTCCCGTTCCCCAATTTCGTGCTTCAAATCCCTGATACATTTTGTCCCTTAGTAAGACACCCTGTATGTTTTTGGGATTTGAGGACTCGTGATACCCAGATTCCTTATTCGAACGTAGTAAGAGGTCATGTATTTTCCCGTATATGTGGTCTACTATTACTCAAATTCCTGCTGAATTCTCTGTAATACCCGAGATATTTCATGATGAGCATAGAATTCCAGTTTTTTGGATATCAACAGAAAGACTCACATAAAGTTTTTGGGGATCTGGAATCTAAGATTATTGGTTAACCTTAACAAGACCTCCCTAAAATTGGAATCTTCTAATCCAATGTGCAATTCCACGAGGTTGACCACAAGAAATTTCTGATTTGAGGCAAGCTGAATTGAAGGATTTTTTACAAATATGCCATTTGATTCCTGAGGTACATAATTATGTTCCTATATGTTCATAATACACAAAAGGATATTTGGGCAAGATCCTCAATTACAACTATTAAGAGAATAGAATGTTCCTGAGGATTTGTAACGACAGATTAAGGGTATCTACAGAGGTAGTAGCTCTGAAAAATGTAGGGACCCTGAAGTGCAGATTGCTAGTTAAACCATATCAATTTGCCCTGGAGATCTGGCGAATGAGAGCTCCTAGAACCTGATTTCCTTTTCGTTCTCAAAAAGATGCTCTGAATTTCCCTCTTGATGTGGATCAAAAAACTCTGTGTACAAATAGGCAGATGCCTAGAAATTACGTAGGGTCATGGAATCCATGAATCCTGATTACACTTAAAAGTACGTAATAAATATTTGACAACCTCAAAACACTGGGCACGTATTGGAATAGAAGGAAAAACAATAGTTTTAGGATTAAAAGATACATCTTAAGGCGATAGATGCATAGAAATATGGCGATAAGATTGTTTGGGTCCTGGAATCTGCCCTTTGTTGTCCCGACGAACCCAACCACATGTAGGACACATTCTCGCTTAAAACTATCAAAAGATCAGAAGGTAACTGAGAATCTATAATGACAAAATTGTCATATTCAAGAGACCTGTAGCCCTAAAGAATGTGTGGAAATAGAATCCCAGAGTCAAGATTAGCCCTTAAAGTGTATCCATGTCGAATTTTAGGAAAGGCGACCGCCGTAACCCAGATTCATTTTCTTTCCAGAATGACTCTCGAGAGTTACTTGGGGATGTGGAAATACAAACTCTTATATACCAATACTCATAATCCCAAAAGGTCAGAAGGGCCCTGGAATCCAACATTGCTGGATCGCCTTTAAGAATACATCCTAAATATTTGGGAACACCTAATCCCAAGTTACGAATATCAATCTAAAATTCCAGCAGTACCTTCTGGATGAGGAGGTAAACCTGAAGTCAGAAATTACACGAACAATGGCGAGATGATTACTTGGGTTTTGGAATCTGGCCTTACAGCGTCCTGCCAAAAAAGCCTAGCAGATGGCCAGATTCTGTGTTACAACTACGAAGAGGAACAGGTTCCTGAGAATCGGTAATGACAGTTTTGTGTTACCTATACAGGAGTTAGTTCTTAAATGTGTGGGGAGTGGGACTCCAAATTCCTGATTAGCATTTAGAAACTTCCTCTTGGCTCCTAGGTATGAGAACTACCTTAACCCAAGGAAAAATTAACAAAAGCCAGAAATTTCCTGGACACATGCAAACTGATTTCCCTTGTTCCACATTGGTAACATGAGTCAAAGCTTTCTGGTGACATTGTGTCCGATATTCCTGTTTCGTTCTCAGAAGAACGACCATATGTTTCCCCCATTCCCTAGAATGCCAGACATCTGGCTCCCAATAGAAAGACTTCAGAATGCTCCTATGGACTTGTAAACCAAGAACCTGGTGCCCTCTCAAAAATACCTTCTAATCTTGGTGCAACATCTAAGCCAAAGGTCCTCATTTTGAATAGCTGAACGACCAGAAATTTCTGGATTATGAGGTAACTCTGACCTAAGGGTTCACATTCAAAAAATCTGAAATGATTACTTGTGTCCTGGAATTTGTCGTTAGAGGATCCAGAACCTAAATGGACTTTTAGTGCCCTATTTTCGTTTAAACTATCGAGAAAACCAAAATGTTGAGGGATATTTGGAATGACTGAATACTAATATGCACATAGGAAACAGCTCTGAAAAATATGGAGACATCAAAGTCCGAGTCTTTTAGGCGTTACAAAGACGCCCTAGACATTTTTGGAATTGAGGACTCGTGTAACCCAGATTCTTTGTTCTTCCTTAGCAAGAGCCCATGTAGTTTCCTGTAAATGAGGACTCCCATTGTCCAGATTCTTGCTTCAAAATCCTGAGTCTTGTTGAGCCCTTAGCAAGACGCCCAGTCGATTTTTGGCCTTTAGGTCTCATTTAAACCAGATTCTTTATCCTTTCTTACGAACAGTCTGTGTAGTTTCCTGTATATGAAACTCCCAATACCGAGATCCTGTTTCGAAACGCTGATTCTTATTTAGCCCTTAGAAAGATGCCCTGTGGGTTTGTAGGATAGAGGATATGTGTATCCCAGATTTCTTGTTCATCCTAAGCAATAGGTTGTGATGTTTTCTGTATATGAGGACTCCTGTTCCCCAGATTCGTGCTTCAAATCCCTGATACATTTTTTTCACTTAGTAAGACACTCTGTAGGTTTTTAGGATTTGAGGACTTGTGTTACCCCATTTCCTTATTCTTCTGTAGTAAGAGGCAATGTAGTTTCCCGTATGTGAGGACTCCCAATAGGGAGATTCCGGCTGAATTCTCAGTAATTCCTGAGATATTTCGTGATGAGCATAGTATTCCAGTTGTTTGGATATCAATAGAAAGACTCCTATATGGTTTTTAGGGACCTAGAAACTGAGATTTCTGGTTTCCCTAACAAGACCTCCCAAAAATGTGGAATCTTCTAAATCCAATATCCCAATTTCACCAGGCCATCCACAAGAAATTTCTGTAGTTTGCGGTAGAATGAATCGAGGGATTTTGTAACAATATGCCATTTGAAACCTGGGGTGCCTGATTATGGACCTAGATGTTCATAAGACACAAAAGGATATTTGGGCCACATCTTCGATTACATCTATCAAGAGAATAGGATGTTCCTGGGGATTTGTAATGACAGATTAAGGGTATCTAAGGAGCTCATAGCTCTGAAAAGTGTGGGGACCCTGACACCCAGATTGCTGTTTAAACCTTATCAAGAGGCCTTGTAGATCTGACAAATCAGAACTCCTAGAACCAGATTTCCTTTTCGTTCTCAACAAGATGAGCTAATTTCCCCTCGTGATGTGGATCCCAAAATTCTGTATACAAATAAGTAGATGCCCCGATATTGTCTAGGGTCGTGGAATCCATGAATCCTGGTTACCCTTAAAAGTACATAATAAATTTTTGGCAATCTCAAACACCGGACCCGTATAGGAATAGAAGGACAAACAGAAGTTTTAGGATTACAAGATATATCCTAAGATGACAGATACACAAATAGGGCGATTAGATTCTGTGGGTCCTGGAATCTGCCCTTTGTTGTCCTGAGGAAACCAATGGACTTTTAGGTCCACATTCTTGGTTACAACTATCAAAAGACCAGAAAGTTGCTGAGAATATTTAGTGACAATATTGTCATATCCCAGAGGCCTGTAGCCCAAAACAATGTATATAAATTGAATCCCAGATTCCAGATTAGCCCTTATAATGTGTCCAAATAGAATTCTTTGATTGACAATGCCCGTAACCCAGATTCATTTTGTTCCCAGAAAGACTCCCAGAAGGTACCTGGGGACGTGGAAGTATAAGTCTTAAATTCCAATACTCAATCCCAAAAGGTCAGAAGGGCCCTGGAATTCAAGACTGCTGGGTCCCTTTAAGAATACGTCCTAAATATTTGGGAACACCTAATCCCAAGTTTTGAATATCAATCTAAAATTCCAGCAGTAGTTTCTGGATTAGGAGGTAAACCTGAAGTTAGAAATTGCACGAAAAATGCCGAAATGATATTTTGGGTTGTGGAATCTGGCTTTAGAGCCTCATGCAAAAAAACGCCGAGCAGATGCCCAGATTCTCTGCTACAACTAAGAAGAGGACCAGCACGTTCCTGGGAATCAGTAATGACTGGTTTGTGGTACCTATACAGGAATTAGTTCTCAAATGTTTTGGGACTGGGACTCCAAATTCCTGGTTAGCATTTTGAAACTTCCTGTAGGCTCCTAGATATGAGAACTACCTTAACCAGGGAAAAATTAAGCAACTGCCCAGAAGTTTGCTGGTCACATGCAAACAAATATCCCTTGTTTCACATTGGTAACATGAGTCCAAGATTTCTGGTGATATAGTGTCTGAGATTCCTGTGACGTTCTCAGAAGAACGACCAGATGTTTCCCCGTTCCCTAGAAGTGCAGACACGTGGCTCCCAATAGAGAGACTCCAGAATGCTCCTATGGACTTGTAAACCAAGACTCTGGTGCCCTCCCAAAAATACCTTGCAAACATGGTGCAACATCTAAACCCAAGGACCTAAATCCAAATAGCTGAACTTTCAGAAGTTACTGGAGTACGAGGTAACCCTGATCTCAGGGCTGACCCTCAAAAAACCCGAAATGATTACTTGTGTCCTGGAATTTGTCGTTAGAGGATCCAGAGCCTAAATGGACTTTTAGTGCCATATTTTCTTTTAAACTATCGAGACGACCAGAATTTTGCGGGACTTTTGAAATGACTGAATCATAATATGCACATAGGAACAGCTCTGAAAATATGGGGACGTCGAAATCTGAGTCTTTTAGGCCTTACAAAGACGCCCTGGACATTTTTGGAATTGAGGACTCGTGTAATCCAGATTCATTATTCTTCCTTAGCAAAGGCCGTGTAGTTCGCTGTATATGAGGACTCCCATTTTTCAGATTCTTTCTTCGAAATCCTGATTCTTGCTGAGCCCTTAGCAAGACACCCAGTAGATTTTTGGCCATTAGGACTCATTTAAACCAGATTCTTTATCCTTTCTTAAGAAGAGGCTGTGTAGTTTCCTGTATATGAATACTCCCAATAACAAGATCCTTGTTTGAAACCCTGATTCTTATTTCCCTGATTCTTATTTAGCCCTTAGAAAGACGCCCTGTAAGTTTGTAGGATCGAGGACATGTGTGTCCCAGATTCCTTGTTCATCCTTAGCAAGAGGTTGTGTAGTTTTCTGTATATGAGGACTCCCATTCCCCAGATTCGTGCTTCTAATCCCTGATACATTTTTTCTCACTTAGACATCCCGTAGGTTTTTGGGATTTGAGGATTCGTGTTACCCAGACTCCTTATGCTTCTTTAGTAAGAGGCCATGTAGGTTCCCGTATATGATGACTCCCATTACTCAAATTCCTGCTGAATTCTCAGGAATACCCAAGGTATTTCGTGATGAGCATAGAATTCCAGTTGTTTGGATATCAATAGAAAGACTCCCATAAGGCTGTTGGTGAACTGGAATCTAAGATTCCTGTTTCCCTTAACAAGACCTCCCAAAAATATGGAATCTTCCAAATCCAATGTCCCAATTCCACCAGGCCATCCACAACAAATTTCTGTAGTTTGAGGTAACATGAATCAAAGGATTTTGTACCAATATGGCATTTGATACCTGGGGTCTCTGATTATGGCCCTTGATGTTCATAAGACTTGAAGGGATATTTGGGCCACATCCTCGATTACAACTCTCAAGAGGCTAGAATGTTCCTGGGGATTGTTAACGACAGATTAAGGGTATTTAAGGAGCTACAGGCTCTGAAAAGTGTGGGGTCCCTGAAACTCAGATTGCTGGTTAAACCTTATCAAGCTGCCTTTTATGTCTGGTGAATCAGAACTCCTAGAGCCAGATTTCCATTTCTTTCTTAACAAGATGTCCTGATTTACTCTCGTGATGTGGATCCAAAAACTCTGTATACAAATAGGAAGATGCCCATAAATTACCTAGGGTCGTGGAATCCATGAATCATGGTTACCCTTAAAAGTACGTAATAAATATTTGGTAAACTCAAAACACCGGGCCCGTATAGGAATAGAAGGACAAACAGAAGTTTTAGGATTACAAGATACATCCTAAGATCATAGATACATACAAATATGGCAATAAGATTCGTTGTGTCCTAGAATCTACCCTTTGTTGTCCCGAGGAAAACAATGGACTTGTGGGTCCACATTCTCGGTTACAATTATCAAAAGACCATAGCCGGGCTAGGTGGCTCAGACTGTGCCTTTGGGAGACTGAGGTGAGTGGATTGTCTGAGCCTGCGGGTTCGAGATCTGCCTGGGCAGCGAGACCTCATCTCTACAATAAATCACAAAATCAGCTGGGCA